>NC_065921.1:61924100-61981658 GCF_024586455.1 Bactrocera neohumeralis | reverse complement strand
CCCCGCCACGCCCCTATCGCCAGCAAAAACGACGCTAAACAGGGTTGAGCGCTGTACTCAGTACACTACAACAGCTACAAAGGCTCCTAGCCGATTAATTCGCCTAGGGGGGCCGGGATGTTCACATGAGCTATGAGCATTCTGCAACATCACATCACCACACATCACGTCACGTCACAACACCTCATCACACAACATTTCACAGCATACACCAATACACACACACGCATCAAACACAGTACTTAACACCGATCATTACTACAACACTACAACACAACAACCACACGATTATCAACGAGACGACTCGTAATCAGCATCTATTCACCACCCAAACCTTCAAAAGGGATTGATTCGACCGGGATTACCCTCTTACCGTTTCATCCGTAAAGAAAGACAGTCGTCCGCGAAATTCAGTTTATCATCGTTTCATCTTTGCACTTGTGCTACCGCAATAATCACCGCAATTCGGTTTTAATAAACCCCCAAGTGACGGGAGTGACGTGACGCAGCGAGTTCGCCAACCGTGTACCACCGTGGGTTTCGCAGAAAACCCAAACAAAATTTTTTTATATATTAATTACAATTAATAAACCTTTATAAGGTGTGTGGAAATCAGTGCGTTTTATTTCCCACCTCCTAAGTATACTACAACAAGTAAGTATACTAGTGGCACTCGTAAACAATGGGTTTTTGTCTGACATATTTTACAGCCATTGCAAATAATTTTCTACGTGTTTGTTGTTGTGCCGGTGCACCAAGAGGAAATAGTATATGCAATTCTTGCACCGTGCAAGGGTTTTGCAAGAGTCAGAGAATACCCCTAATTTGTTTCCTAAGTTGCATTGGTTTGGTGAGGTGAGGCCGTAAGTTAACATCGATGATTGATTCCGTTAACATCGATGTTGCGATATTTTTCGTATGGTAACATCGATATTAAAACATCGATGTTTTTGCTTTCAATCTCGATGATCATCGAACATCGATGTTCACCGAGCAATCCTATTTGAAACGCACCTTGTTTATCCTAATTTTGTGCTTAGTTATGACCTTTAATACATTATGTTTTCGGTCCAAGTTTCATCAAGATATCTCAATTTTCGCTTAAGTTACAGCCTGGACGAACGGACAGACAGGCAGTCAACTGGATTTCAATTTTTCTCGTTATCCTGATCATTTATATACATATAACTTCATATCAATCTTGATTATCTTGAGTGAGACCTTTGCAGATTCTCTCTGGTAACCAGAGTTTAGTGATGCTTCGAACGGCTTCCTGCTAAAATCACAACAGAACTTTCGACGAAAATAGAAAATACCTTTAAGTAAAAAAAATAATATTTCCGAGTTTTATTAAGTTTAAGTACGCACTTTACTTGAGTTGTATCATGTAAGGCAAGGCTAAACTGAGCTCTTTTTAACAGCACTATAAGGCTGAATTAAACACCACGACCAAAAGGGCGTAGCTAACTTTCCGAAATTTGGTTTAGCAATTCTTTGAAAAGAAAAATATTTTCATCTCCCTCATTTTTCAGCTCTTAAGAGTCGCTTGCACATTGACAGTTCGTCATCAGCATATAAATTGGAAGTAATTACTCAGGCTATATTCCAACTTTGCTCATCTCTTGCTCTTTGCTAATAAATCTCACATCATAAGGGTCAATGAAACGCTCATGCAACAATTCTTCAATTATTCATGCACTCACATAATCATGTGCTCAATCAAATAGTACATATTTACACAACGCCTTCGACCAAACGACTCTTCCCTACTTTGATCTACTAGCTAAATTATATGGGAGACTATCGACTTAGGATGAGTCTTCAAGTTGTTAGGAGTAATATTTCTAACTTATCTGCCGATCCTTTTCTTTTTTTTCTACCAGAGGAACACTTTATATTGAGGTATTATCGGTTTGGTTATACTGCCCGGATGACACTCTGTACATAAACCTTAGTAACATCATAGGACATCAACGCGGTTTGCGAACTTTAAAAGTGACTTAATATATAAATTTGATATGTCATCTACTACCTTGTATAGAAATGTTTTTTTAGAAATTATCTTTACGAAATTTGGCAAAGGTTGTTTTTGAAGACAGTGGTTCATATCAGACCACTCTCATTGTTCGATTAAAACCCATATCTTGTAAGCTAAAGTTTTTTATTTGCAAAGATATTTTCACCAAATTTGACAAAGATTATTGTAAAAATCACCGCTATAATCTTCGCATAAATTTTTCATATCGGAACACTGTAGCTTATTGCAGCCGTACCAACTGTTCGGTCAAAATAAAGTCCGTATATGGGAAATTTTATTTCACAAAATATCTTTTCGAAATTTGTCACAGGCTATTTCTCAAGACCATGCTACAATCTTCGGAAAAAAATATTCGAATCGAACCGATCCTTAAAATGTAGTCCTTATATAGAAAACTTTTATATTTGACAAAATATCTTCACGACATTTTACATGGATTACAAACTAAAGCAATGGTGCACTCTCAAACGGCATAGCATAAATCGGATTGCTGTGGTATATGGCTGCCATGCAAACTGAACTATCGAATTTAATACTGGTAAACAAAAATTGCTGGTTTAGGAGATATCTCCTTGAATTTTGGTCGAGATTATTTCTCAAGGCAATGTTACAATGTTCGGATAAAATTTTCAGAAGGGAAGATCATGTAGCTGCCGTACAAACTTTTCGGTCAAAACGAAGACCTTCTATGGAAAACCTTTTCATTTGAAGAGATATAAACACAAAATTTGAGTTATTATCTAAAACAATGGTGGAATTTCTAAAGAAATAGTTCGGATTGAATCGCTATGGGATATTTGACGAGATAACTTCACGAAATTTGGCACGAATTTTACCAAAGAAAATGGCTGAATCGTCAAAAAAATAGTTCACAAATTTGCCATACAAATGGGCCGATAAAAAAGGTTTTTGTAAGAAAGCAAATGTTAACCCTTTTCCTTGTTTTTTACGACCTTAATTCTTCTTCCGCCTCTCTAAGCTTTAGCTTATCCATAATGTGCATTTACGCCCGAATTGTTTGCATCCTTACCTTTTACTTGCAATACGCTTTATCTGCAGCTGCTTTTTGCACGTCCATTTACACAGTTGCTTTTTTTTATTTATGTTGTTGTTTATTTGATTGTTTGCGTGTGTTATTTACCTTGTTTGCTATTTCTTTGCATGCGGAGGCGGCTACATGTTTCTGAGTGCGTGTGGGTGTCAGTTCGGCGTATGCTCCATCATTTGGCTTATATCCTGTCAATATAATTCATTGTTTCCTTTTCAAATGCCTGACTTTTCACATATTCCTTTTTGCTTTGTTTCGCCTTGGTTGTTTTCTTATCATTTATTTTGAATTTTTTCCGCTCTTTCGTGTGTATAAATATTAGTTTTCGTAACGAGTTTCAATAAATTTTTAAGCTAGCGTTAACGCTTAAATTCGACAAAGCGCCAAACAATCTTACACACGCCTGCAGTGTTTCGCCAACGTTTGCTTATCATTTCCGTGCGTTCGCCTCGGCCAATCCATTTAAAATTTCCACTTGCATTGCTTGCTTGGCATCTAAGATTACAATACACACATGTACATATCTACCATATATCTCTTTTTATACACATGCAGCTCTCAACATATTTTTGAACTCTCTTACTTGCTGATCTCAAATTTCAGTTTGATTTTTTTGTTTTGCTTGTAAACTTGAATTTCCTTCGGTCTCTTCGAGTTTTCATAATGCGGATTTAGTTTTTTGTGTAGACAAATGGTTTAGTTGTATGAGGCGCTTCAGTGTGATAGATTTAAAGTATTTCTGGATTCACAGTTTCTTCGAATTTTATTGAATAGGACACTTGTTAATATTTGTAAGATAGTTTGTGTGTATAAACCGGCGCGCAACAGGTTGGTCTCCGTTCGAGTTTGAGTCGAAATTTTTAATAGTCTGCAAATAGTGGTGATGGTGACTTTTTATAAAGCTGCCAATATGATAAGCATGAAGTGCTAAACAGACTTTAATAAATATATACTTTGTTGCACAATAACCCATTTAGTACTCTTTAACCGAAACAAATGTCATGTTGCTTTGGTGGTAACTCTACTATTGTTACACCCTGAACATTAAGCTTGCTAAGAATTTTGTAGCATCCCAAAGGAAACGTCAAAGACCAACACTATCGCATGAAGCGGTAGTATGGTGATGGCATTATCGAAAAATGATCGTATTAAGTCCCTGGAACAGGTGCAATGGCCCGACTTGCTGGACATTACGGGCGCAACGAAAACTACGTCAACAAAGGCCTAGTATGAGGCAATGCTTACGGCCAGCTCATGATTATTGGTCATTATAGCTAGGCTTGGTGTCACTACGGGCATGGTATTAGATATACTGGATTTTGTTAATGAGCTCGGGAAAAATTGGCAATGTGACCAAGAAAAGGATAGCGATGTGTAACACAAAGTTTCAATCCCCAATATAAAAGAATGTTTTGTGATCGACTGCTCCAACGGTGAAACTGGCATTTTCACGGACGGATCGAAGGGTGAAATAGCAACAGGAGCCCGTTTTTAAATTATTACAATTCAGTCCATCAGACCAAAATTATAGGCATAACAAAAGGTCCAAGGTGGACTTCTGATCTAACTAGCTAGTCCACAAATATTCTAGCGGATAGACAAACAACAATTAATGCTACCCGTAGCTCCAATGCTAAGTCTCTTTCATTAGCTTATGCAAGTAGGCAATCACCACCCTCTAAGAAGGTAACTCGGCTAATATCATCTGGATACCCGGTCACATAGGAATAGAAAGCAGTAAATGGACAGCTAAGTTGGCCCACTCGGAGATAGCTGGAAACACAATCCCTCTAAGCTGCCCCAGACCATTTAGCTCCCTCAAGCGTTTTATTTAGCAATGGACTCTAGCGCAACACCTCAGGTCTTGGTACACTTTGATGATTGGCAAACCAAGTAACCAGTAACATTGAAGGGGTTTTAAGGGGGACTTTAAGATTCAACCTTCAGAAAACGGTAAGAGTGGATTCGGCAGAATTCAGGGCATGCACGGAGAATAATGAGACTCTGGAATATTACGTATGTGAATGCCCTGCCTTCAGTCGGATGACGATGGTTCATTGAGTAGTTTGGGTTGGAAAAAACCAGGTTGTTTACCAAATCCCCTGATCGCAAAGGGTTTAATGATGCCTTGAGTGCGACACTCTCATTCTCTTCTGAACCAGCCAACCTATGAAAATAACATAAGACCTTAAAGGTCTATAGAACCGAGGTCAACTTTTCGTATTCTCATACAATCGTTCTGCCGTTAGATGACATCTGAAAAAACATTTAACCATGTTTCTGCAAAGATATCATATTGAGGAGACCCCCAATTCTTTAACCTTTGCTCGAACCGTACCGTTTATGTCAGTCAGAAGAACTTAGGATCGTCTGACGATCGTCTCAAGAAAATAATAAAAATGAATTAAAATATTCTCCGAAAGGGGAAGAAGGCTAGTATTGAACCTGAATAATAAACTCACTGGGGTTCCAAAAGATCAACCGCAGAACGCAAGAAGACATTGGTCATCCGACTTGCATTTAATTAGACAAAATTGGGAAAGAGTGCCCTCCCTAGCAAGCTTTGTAGTTTCTGGCGATTTCGCTGAGACACTCATACAACTTTTATATTGAAGAAACTTCAGGTTACTGAATACGAGGTAGTTTTGAGCGCACAGTGACCGAGCTCTAAGCCATTATAGCCGCTTGGATACAGGAGTGAATGTACACCGCTTTGAAGGAAGCTTCACTTCGAAGCAGTACATCTACTGCTTAAAATATCCTACAGTGTTCTCGCAGTCTGAAATTAGAGTTGATGGAGAGCTCTAGCATTTTTTTCGCTGAAAATGCATTCTTTACAAAACTTACGCCACAGTGCCAAAAACACCAAGAATGTCGGAACAACGAAATAGGTAATTAGCTGTTAAAATCTGTAGAGCATTAATTGTTAGCTCGTCTCACAAGAGGAAGTCGCACGCTGCCATATCAGGTGAATACGGGAATGGTTAATGGTTAAAATATGATTTTTGGTCAAATAATCGGTCAAAAGCGTCGATCGCTGAGACGGCGCATTATCGTGCAACAAACGCCAACTTTCATATTCGCGATATTCTGGACAATGCCCTTGGAAACATAAAAACACAATGCCCTTGGAAACATAAAAAACAAATCAGCATTGTCTTCACTTTTGACTTCTCCATGAGATTTTTTGTTGGTTTCGGCTCGTCCGGTGCCTTCCATTCAGCACTCTGGCACCCAAAAAAATTCGTTTCGGGATCATATTGAAAACACCACGTTTCGTCACCAGTCACAATATTGTAACGGAAGTTTTTCTTCTTTTTTGACTTCTTTAATGATGTTCTTCGAATGTTGGATTCTGAGCAATTTTTGTGCGGAACAAACCATGCACACAGCTTCCGTAAGCCCCCATGATAAGCTTTCACTTTAGACATGTTATTAGATGAAAAGAACGAGATAAAGCGCCAAACAGAACTCTGAACAGAGCCTACCATTGACAATTAAACAAATTATAGCCCATGCTGAGGCAAAGAGAGACTTACATAGTTCTGAAATTATATTACCACATGGAGTTGTAGAAAGGAGTAATAAACGCCTGATAGGTGACGAATTACTAAGGTAACTAGTATCAAAAGACACGTCCGGGTAAATAGAGTCAAAAGGGCGCAGAAAAAACTTATTCAAATGTTCATACTATACATATGTACAAAAAGACATTTATTGTATACTAGCGGACCCGTTCACTCTTCACTTTGGCTGATACATATACAGTACTACTACTACCATCTAAATGATTTTTATTAGTTGGATTATAACAATTAGTTAATGAGATATAGCATTTTTGTGAAGCAACTTGTGTTAGTTTAAAAAAAATGAATCATAAAGCATTTCGTGTGTTAATAAAGCATTGCTTTTTGGGGGAAATACTGTTTAATTTGGGCACAGGGAAATCCACCGTTGAAAAGATATTTGCTGAGCTGGAAACAGACGAAATGGGCACCGAGGAACATGACGCCCTAAAGATGCGAAAGCTCTGTGCAAAGTGGGAGCCTCGCAAGTTCACATTCCAACAAAAACAACGCATAGTTGATTCTGAGAAGTGTTTGAGTGCTCTTTAATCGGAATAAAACCACATTTTTGCATTAGTGTGTGACAATAAAAACATAGTTCCAGCATTTCCTACTGGAGTCCAATCGACAGTCATTCTAGTGGACTGCACATGATGAGCCGGTTCTTAGGCGTGAAAAGACAAAAAGTCGGCTGGAAAGGTTATGACATCAGTCTTTCGGGATGTACGTGGTATAATACATATTCAACGACTGATTGCTGAGCCAGTTATAATCTATATCACTGCATATTTGGTTGCAGTTCTTTTCTACTATTCCAAAAAATTAGTAATTGTATTATTTTCAAGGAAGAATCTGTTTAAAATTGTACGCATATAATCAAATGATTCCTACAAACATGAGTTTTGAACAAATGCTTATGATTTGAAATATAATTTTTGTATTAATGGGTTGTATTAAATTTTGACATAAAGAGATAAAAGATATCCTATCTCCTTACCGTGGTTCTAAGTTACCTCCCCACCAATTTTCAGCCAAATCGGTTCAGCTGTTCTTGAATTCTAAATGGTGTAACTAACACAACTTTCTTTTATATATATAGATATAGATATAACTACATGTATACATGCATAGACAACAATCCAACTGTAATCTAAAGATTGGTTCATAACCAATTTCATCACACTACCATGCTAAGCAATCAGGACCAAAATTTACTGATATTTGCTCTTCCCACCCGTTCTCACACTACCTTCCAGCAACGACGACCAGCCAATTGAAACCCAAAAAAAATTATATGAAATTTATATCTCTACAAATATTTGACAACTTAATGCCAATAGAGCAGCGCTAAAGGACAAAGTAAATGGCAACACTCATTGCACTCATCAGCTTTCCATAAGATTCCCAGCTTGCCATCTCTCCAGCTCCTCAGCAAAATGATATGGCAAATGAGCGCCGAAGCAGCAGAGCCAAAAGAACACACACATACAAAAAATGAAAGCGGTTAAGGAAAGAAGAAAATCAATACTTCAAAAAAGCGCTCAATTTCTCAATTTATGATTGTAAAAGTGTGTATGTTAATGTGTGCATGTATTTGGCTATGAAATGCTAGTAACGAGCTTGGTAGCTTGCTCTGACAGCTGCGAAAAAATTGTTGAAATGTCACAGCGGTTATTTGAGTAAGCTGGTTAGAATGCAAACAATCGTCGGGACGAGTGAGGGTTCAAAGTGGAGAGGAAAATTTAAAAGTAGAAAATAAGGAAGCTAAAGGCTGTAGTTCAAAATATAATATTATAAATTTGAATATTGATACAGACCGACTGTCCATTTTTTCCGATTCAGGCTCGGATGCAGAAGGCTAATCCGCTTCTCATCTTAAATTAGTCAAGTTACAGAGACCAATATAAACAACGAAATTAATAATTCCGATAACTTAAAAACGACCTTCAGCAAGAAAGTCAAATCATGAATAGGAACATAAAACTAAACAACTTATCTCAACTAAGCAAAGATTTCCAGCGCTACTAACTTCTCGTGATGACTCGGGTGAAATCACAACAACAACTGACCAGTAACTCCTTTTTTCTGGTTGTCCTGCGACACCTGACCACATTGAAATTTGTCGCCTAGAATAGAGATGGTTTGGGTACACTTTGCATAAACCCGAAGATGACATCACGAGAGCAGCATTACACTGTAAGCCTTAAGGGAGCCGCAGATGAGAGGCACCTATCAATACGTGGAGGCGTCAAGTTGAATTAAAGTTGCAAGAATCATGCCATTCCTGGAGACAAAACAAAACCAAAATGACTTCTAGAAGTCTAAAGAGTCTGCATTAGATTCAAAAAATTGTTCTTTATTCTGACTTCGAATTGATATCCCATGCAAATCGACCAATATTATTAGGTTACACTGACGGTTAGAATATAAATCAGGAGCTCAACTTAGCGAACTTGAAAACATTGGTTCTTCATTAAGCAGAACTTTATGCATACATTGAAAGGTGACTCCAACTTATTGTTGTATCCATTTTGTGGACTGTAATAAGGTAAAATTTGTCTTTACCATTAAAGTTCAATGAATGGAGTGCCGGACAACATTTATGGAGCACAAGCCTACAAAGATCCCTACATATAGCAGCGCCACAAATTTATTGTACCCTTCAACGCATTGTTTGGTATATTAATAACGGTTTAGCTTAACTTCAAGCCATTTGGTTTGCTATGCTAACTGATTGGTCAGCATCAATGTCAACATTTGTCTGACTAATTCAATGGGGTTTTATTTTATTTTTAACAAAATAGTTTTCAACAAAATAAAATAAAATGAGTTGGCCAGTAAGCGGATTGTCGAAACTGATATGCATACCCGGATTAAGTGATATATTTGCACACAACAAGAAAATCAAACAAATTGCAAGTAGGGAAACAAGCGTAGAAAAACACTTCAAAACCATAACACAGTGGAAATTAAAACATTTGTTCGCATAGCAACCGTGAAAATTGCACATATTTTTGTGTCACATTTACTTATAATAATTTCTTAACTTTTTCAATCACGCTTTTTTCTTTCTTTTTTCACTCCTCAATTTGCTGAATTTCACTTTTCTGCGCTTTTTCACATGGCGGTTATGTACAAATCAGTCTGTGTTTGAGGGTTTCATTGCATGGAAGTTTTGTATAAATATGTGTTTATTTGTGCATATGTCCTGAGATTGAATGGTATATACATTATTTGCTGCAATGTCGATACGAATTTGGATTGAGTTTTAAAGAGAGCGTGATATTTAGATGACTTTATATACCATTTGAAACAACACAGGTTACGTATACGCAGTGGTGCGTTATATTTTTTCTTACTCGCCTCGAAGAAGTTGTACAATTTAATTAGCTGAAGAAAAAAGTTTAATTTTAAGTTAAATTAATAAATATTAACGGAATTGAAAAAATGATATTAAACCATAATCGAAGCGCCTGAATTAGTTTTACAAATTTATTTTGAGATATCTCTAATTTTGAACCGAATTTAGATCTTATCAAAAACATTAAATTAAACAGTTATTTAAAAATGTAGCCAACTATCTGAAAACAAAAAAGTATCGATCAAACTTACTTTTAAAATTTAAATTGAAAAATCTATCTTTTAGAACCAAATTTTGATTAGATCAAAAAAAAATACATAAAGTATAAATTTAAAAAAGTTGGTAAACTTATTTTAGTAATGTAAATTGAAAAGTCCATAATTTAAAATCAAATATAGAGCAGATCAAAAAAAACCTAATATTATACATAAATTGAATAGTGTTGCCAACTATTAGAAGTAAAAAAAATTAAAACGTTTAAATTTACTTTTGAACTGCTTGTTGGATCCAAAATGGATTTCATAAATTAACATTGAGATATCCAAACTGAATTTAAGTCGGATAAAAAAATTAAAATTAAACAAAAATTTAACAGCGTTGCCAACTATCAGAACACAAAAAATTTGTTACACTTATTTGAAAAATGTAAATTGAAAAATCTACAATGTTTAATCAACTGAGCAGTGTTGCCAACTATCAGATTAAAAGCTTAAGCTTATTTCAAATATGTAAATTAAAAAATCTGTAACATCAATTCAAAATTAAATTGGAGAATAGATTAAAAGAAAAACTGAACAGCGTTGCCAACTAAAGCAAAAAATCTAACAAGTTTAAATTTATTTTGCAAACGCTTGTTTAACATTTTTGTATTTGTTTTAAAATGTATATTGATAACATATCTATAAGTTCGAAAAATCCCTAGTTTGGAATCAAATTTAAGTCAGATTAAAAATTAAACATAAATAGGAATCAGTATTCATTTGTTTATGTTTGCATAATTTCCCAAATTTAAAATAAAATTGCCACTTTTTTATAAATTTCAATTAGGCTTTTTTAAACCTAAATTTTTTGTAAGAAAATTTAGTTTCGGAAGGTTTTGGAATATGATATGAGTAGTATGGTTGCCATCTGTTTACATTTCTAATTTGTTTACAAAATGTGTATTTTCAATATACATTTATTTAAATTCGCAATATTTGTTACATCTTGAATAGAAAAGATTGCCACCTGTTTATATATAATATTATATAATTTAGACTTAAAAAAAATACTAAGCTACTTTAAATAACATTCTATTTAACAAAATTTTCAACTGGAAAACCGACGTTACCATTAATTTACTTAAATTCAAGCATACAATTTAAGAATGTTTTATTATTAAATAATTCAATATTTGCAAATATAATTTTTTCAAATTTAATTTAATAAAATTATTGTAATTTATAGTAAGCAGTTACTAAAGCGGCAAGAAAAAGTGAGTGTAAAAGAAATTTTAATTAGCTGGCAACCCTTTCTAATCACCTAATTTCCTTTTAACAACTTTAAAATTTCAATTTCAATATTTCGTCAGCCCAAAGATAATAATCTGCAATTCTTTCAATTAAACTTAATTGTGTTTAAAGCGAGTTGCCACATATTTACAAATAATTCTTAATAAACATTTTTAATGACACAGTATATTATTCAACGATTAAAATTTTTTAAATATCATATTTTTTTAATTTTAATTGAAATACTTAATCCTAACTAATTACACGTTTTAAGATCGATAAATAAACATTCCAAATGAAGCAAAATAATTCAAGGTCATTTAAAAATGTATTTGCTACGCCAATTTTGCTCTTCATATATTTTTGG
Source organism: Bactrocera neohumeralis (assembly GCF_024586455.1). NCBI lineage: Eukaryota > Metazoa > Arthropoda > Insecta > Diptera > Tephritidae > Bactrocera > Bactrocera neohumeralis. Next base: position 61,969,788 of record NC_065921.1, on the reverse strand, counting down.
AATTTTTTTTTTACAAACTTAATACTCTGACTTTTCTCATGGACACAACTATTAAATAATAATTCATGAAAAAATGTATCACAATTTAAATTACTGCAGTATTCAGCATACACATACATACATATGTAGATGTATATTATCGGTTTCTTTCGCACAGCTGCAGCATCCGCTGGCACTGGCGGCAAATGGTCAATCTACAGCGTCATCCATACGAACTGCGGCCGGCAAAAAATATACATACAGTTATATGCATACTTACAAAAACTCACTGGCATTTAGATTTCAATTACAATGCGCCATCAATCATAACCAATTCGTTTCGCGCAAAATTATTGTCCATATCATTGACCTAATGCGGCAAATGGTTTAAAATTCCAAGTTTTTTAGAGTTTTTCTCGCATCGGCATTATGAAGGGGAATGTAAGTAAATAAGTGTGAATGAATGCAAAATAGTTATACATTTACATTTAAGGTTCATAACAGTAAAAATATTGTATTTTGAGATAGAACCCTTTTTAGGAGATCATAAGGGGAACCTCTATCAAAAGCGTGTTTCATGAAATGATACTTAAACAATAAGAAGTCCTTAGCAAATTTAGCTCGATATTAACTTTTTGTCTGAGCCGTGCCTGAACTGTAATTAGTTCGTTTAATTCTCCCCACTAGAGTTTAAAGTTGTGGTGAATTTCTCGAATATATGTGAAGTCAGAATCTAGTAGATTTAATCTTTGATGGTAACTGTTATGAAATTGTATTTTTGATTTTTTTCTTTACACTTCAGGATTTTTGAAAATTTCCATATACCATAAGATACTTAAGTCGTATAGGTTAAGTTAGGTTGGGTTAGGTCGTAGGACTGATCTAGAAATCGATTAGTTTCACTTAGACAGACATTCATAATTTGTGTTACCCATAAACTCGTATATTCTTGCATCAATTGAACCTAATAACATCTGTAAAGTGTTTATCAAACTCTCCAATATCTTTCAGTGTACATTATCGTCCTTCACAAAACTGTCTGTAATATGTTTGCCCTGAATACGGAAACTGTTTGATCAAATTATTGAAGGTCTTCTTTGTTACATATAGTATGACTGATCCTTATCAGTTCAGTTGCACCGAAGCTATAAGACACTTCACCGAATAAAAACGATTTTCGACTAGAACTTTTTTTTGATCGGTCAGTTTGTTTGCTTTGGTGATCCAATTTGGACGATTTCTATGGAAATTGCACCACTGCCTAAAAAAATAACCTCGGTCAAATTTGGTTAAGATATGAGGTCAAATGAAAAGGCTTTTCATAATACAAGCACTTGATTCGATCATTCAGTTTGTATGGCAACTAAATGCTATAGTAGTCCGATACTGGCTTTATGAGGAGAAAAGAACATGTTCTATGGCTAAATCGACTCAGTTCATCACGCTGATCATGACTCCGACGTTTCTTTAACCTTAAGTTACAAACTTCGAGACAAACTTAATATGCCCTGTTCATATAAGAAACCACCAGCTATTCTAATCTTCTGCCTTCTGTCGACTTAACTTCACTTTTCAGGTACTCAACAACATTGAGTGTTACTGAAAATTTCTTAACCTCAAAGCTCTTTTTGTACACATATTTAGGTAGTTTACAAGGTGTCATCCAATCGTAGATCGTATATAAAAATCTTAAAAAAGTATTAGGCTTGTGAGCATCCCTGTGAGTTGTAAATAACATATAGTCGTATCTAATTAGCTCTTTGCTAAAATTTAAATAATTAAAATACCGCGCGCAAGTGAAAAAGACAAAATGTAGCAGTTTTGTGCCTAAATCATATGATTAATTTACTGGATATGAATTCGAGTATGGGTTATATTTTTTACGGCATTTATTTACATATTTATTACACACCTTTACGAGTACTATTTTCCAGGCGACGAGGAAGATGAAGCGATTGAAAATTTTAATTGTGCTAAATAGTCGCAGAGGTGTTCACCTTGGCATTCCAAAATTATGCGAATGGGAGCAAACGGTGCTCAGAAAATTCGATGATAACAGGTTCAATCAAATGGTTAGGGTCCGTCCCGAGGAGTCTTGTTATATTTTAAACTTAATAAAGCATGACGAAGTTTTTAACACAAGTTCAAGTGAAGTGCAGCTCCCAACAGAATTGCAGCTTAAAATTGTCTTTTACCATTTAGGTTCATCCGGTGAAGGACAACCTGTGCGTAAAGTAGCTTCCCTTTTTGGTATTGGTGATGGGGGCACTATTTACAATCTAACCAGGAGGATATTTAAAGCCATTTTTAAATTGAAGTCTAAATTCCTATTTTGGCCCCATGAAAGCAGCAAATTGTGTCCTCAACCAGTACAGAAATGCCGGGATGTGTTGGATATGTAGACGGTTCTGAGGTTAAACTATCTGAAACTCCTGTTAATGAGCATACGATCTACTATTCTCGCAAACGGCAATATGCGGTCAAGCTTCAAGCTATATGTGATAATAAATTGATAATAAGGGAGATAATAGTTGGTTATCCGGGTAGTGTACATGATGCAAAAATATTTTCGAACTGTTTACTCTTCAAACATCCGGCGCGTTTCTTGTCAACCTCGCAGTGGATAGCTGGAGATAGTGCCTATCCACTGAAGCCCTTTTTAATTACGCCATTCAGACAAAATAGCAGAGAGTACACAGAAGAAGAAAGGCACAGTTTCAACAAATATTTCTCAAAATACCGTGTACGAGTCGAGAAGTGCTTTGGTCTTTTGAAAGAAAAATTCGGTTGCCTTAAGGAACTTAAATTCAGAATGCATTCGAGATCAAATAAGAATCAATGCAACGACTGGATTACTGTGTGCTACATTCTTCACAACATTCTTATTAATTTTCACATTGAAAATGAAGACGGAAATGAAGTTCCAGGTCCTCAGTTCGACTTACCATTAGAATGTAATACCAGAGATTTTCTTTTAAACTTTATACAAAATGAAACAGCTTAGTTTGTATATCTAGCTAATATGTATTGTTTCAACATTCCACTTTTATATGTTTAGGCACTCGGAGCTTTTTTGTTTATGTAATAGTAGAGTACTCGACATAGCACAGTGTGAGATTTCGACAATCTTTGTGGAAAAATTATTTCTTTAAGATTTTGGTCATTATATGGATTATTTATAAATGAAAAACATACATTTTTCTTTTAAATATACTTTAGAAGAAAAACGTTTGCTTAAGGTACAACAGTTTAATTAAAAAGATTCCAAGAAAATTTACTTGAACTCCAAGTAGTAGTAGTGGTTAATTAGATGCCCAATTTAGCATTTAACACTTACACTAGCATCTTTAATTGTATCCAATGTATTATGGAGCACACGCTATTGCTTTAACTAAAATAAAAACCACTCTATACACTTTGGTTTTTTTTTTTAACAATTTTATTTATAAAATAAATTTATACTTAAAAAGGTTTTACAAAAATAGTGATTTGCCGGAGCTGGCGATCGAGGTTCCGTGAATCGAGGGTGAATAGCGAGATGTTGACGCGGCGCAGCGTATAAGCGAAACTCTTGTAGCCGGAAGTTAATGTGCGCAGTGTATCGAACGAATTGCTTGGAACGAATCGTATGAGACGAATGTGTCCGCTTTCCCTTTTACCCATCCTTTTAGTTGAGTGGGTTGATTGATGTAGAGGTGTGGTGAGTTGTGTTGAATGGTAATGTATTAATATGGGGTCATCAGATAGTGAATTGAGCTGTCTTTTAGATATTAGAGTGCGCCAGTTGTCCCGGATAGAGTGGGGGCAGGCTGAACTCATTTAAACAGGAAACATTCCAAATTATACATAATACATATATGTACATATATATACACATAAGTATATTTCCTCAAATATATACTAGACTAATTTTTAATAGAATCATTAAAAAAAATACATGCATACGCTCTCAAAACAAATAAATGATTTGCGTTTAAACATATTGCACTAACATATTCACTTTTACATTTATTCATACTTTTACAAATTTTCCATTAAATAGCGTTATATTGAAAACAAAAGTAAACAAGTAAGGAAGGGCTAAGCTCGGGTGTCACCGAACATTTTATACTCTCGTGATAGAGTGATAATAATTTACATATTTCTTTATTTTGCTGTAAAATTAATTAGCCTGAGATTGAATGTATTTTCATTTCCTAATGTTTTTGGAAGGCCATAATTCAAAATAGCGTTATATTGGAAGAAGGAGGCGTTGTAAGCCAGCCATTTCGTTCATCAGGAGTTAAGAAAAAATATGAAAAAAAGTAGTTCCTGAGATATGGTTTTTGCAGCTTTTTCAATTTAAAAAAGCCTGCAGCTATTTCTTCCGTAAAATTTAGTGTTTCTGACGTTTTATGTTAGTTGGTTAACGCACTTTTAGTGATTTCCAAGATAACCTTTGTATGGAGGTGGGCGTGGTTATTATCCGATTTCTTCCATTTTTGAACTGTGATATGAAAATGAATGAAGAAAACTACTGTGTAGAGTTTGGTTGACATAGCTATAGTAGTTTCCGAGATATGTACAAAAAACTTAGTAGGGGGCGGGGCCACGACCACTTTTCCAAAAAAAATTGCGTACAAATATGCCCCTCCCTAATGCGATCCTTTGTGCCAAATTTCACTTTAATATCTTTATTTATGGCTTAGTTATGACACTTTATAGGTTTTCGGTTTCCGCCATTTTGTGGGTGTGGCAGTTGGCCGATTTTGCCTATCTTCGAACTTAACCTTCTTTATGGATCCAAGGAATACGTGTACCAAGTTTCATCATGATATCTCAATTTTTACTCAAGTTACAGCTTGCACGGACAACTGTCAAACGTGTTTTACGTGGGATCCTGCTTATGTAAAGCTTAACTCCACGGTGCTCAAAAGCACAACGGATCAATACAATGCGTCGATCAGCGCCCTGAAAAATGGGTAAGGATTTTCAGTACCAATTGGCAGTGCGGTAAGGACACACTAACCACCTTGGTAGGGCTCGAGGCCCATCTAAAACCTCTGCCGTACTTTGGGTCCGGCACCCGGTTGCAATGCAACTCCACATTCGACTGACAAAGTCAGTTCTTCCCGCGATTTGGGTTTTAACCACAGCCACCACGAATCTCCACAAAGGGCCAAACCCAATGAGCAGACTGGAGCGAACTCCAGGGGCTACTGCTCCCCGTGGTACCAGGTTAAAGTCTTTGGTATTGACCTTGTAGCCGAAACTACGACCAGTTGAGCCTCCATACAGCCCTGGACTGGTGGCCAGGATCTTAGTCGCCTCTTACGACAGGCATGCCTTACCGCGGGTATATTCGGTTTCCCCTCGAACCCAGAGGGGTCCCCCCGTACCCGCAATGAGAAACACGGACAGACGGACGGACAGACGGACGGACGGACAGACAGACATCCGGATTTCAACTCTACTCGTCACCCTGATCACTTTGGTAAACATAACGCTATATCTGACTCTTTTAGTTTTAGGACTTACAAACAACCGTTATGTGAACAAAACTATAATACTCTCCTTAGCAACTTTGTTGCGAGAGTATAAAAATAGAAAAATTGGTCTTTTCGTATACTAAATAAGTTTTAAAAATTTATTTGTACTTCAGCTTTAGCTCCTCCATGGCGATTCGCTCTTTCATCTGTAGCTCTCGTTGTTTGATGTCTTTTAGCGCTAATATTTCAATTTCTTTGAGCTCCACTTCTTTAGCTTTTAACTGCAACTCTTTTTCTTTTTGCTCGAACTCTCTTTCCCTTGCAGTCAATTCTGCCTCTGACTTTTACTTTCGCAATGTCATTATTTCGCCATGGATTTGCATAATATCGGAAGCCGCTGTTCTGGAGTATATTCCTCTTTGCCTTGGAGTGGTAACTGTTTCATTTACAATAGGAATTTCAATTTGCACAGGACTTAATACTTCAATGGTAGTATCAGCACTTTCCATTATTTCTTCAACTACAGCACAAGCGTTTAGTCGGGCACCGAAAATATCGTCAAATTCGTAGAAATAGCGAAACTTTTTGAGCAAAACGCCTATATAAAGTTGATTCTTATGTATTAACAATGATATTCAAGTGAAGACACGATCTCACTTTTAATAGTATCGCCATCCATGCAACCAGCGCCAGTAGGTACTTCCTTCCCATTCCTTCGCTTTATTATTTATTATATGCAGATCGCATATTTCTTACTTTTGAGCGCGCTGATTTCCACTCGACCAGGATTTGTTTTTCATTCTCGAAGCGATTATAAAATAGCCGTGCCGATGGTTTCTGTAAATAACGAAGTAATTAATAGTTTCCATTTACCCTAAAAAATAACATCAAACCTCAAAATCGCGATTCTCTAGAAGGAATTCAATCAACGCTTTTGGGGGTTGTAGCGCTTGCGTTTTGGTAAAAACCAAAAGGAAGTATTCACAAACGTTTAAATTAAAAAATAATTCAGCATTTTCTATTATATTTACCTCAACTTCACCGTTCGTGCTCATTTTATCCATTTACTTATTCGTTTAACGAATTTGCGGCCAATTTATTTCAAATAAATGCAAACAATAAGAAGAAGAAAGATAAACAAACACAACTGATTCAAAGTTGCACTGAATAAACACAGTACGCAGAGTTGTATCGTCAAATTTATATTTTTGCATTTAAAACAGCAACAACGGCTCTACAACAGTTGTACAAAACTATGACTTACGACATAAGTATATGACAATATACGACACCTTGTGAACTACCTAATTGTATTTCAGTTTTGATTTCCCAAACCAAATGACAGTTCGAAAGTCACAGCGTAGCAATTACTGTCACTGACAACAAAGCATTATTAATAATGAAATATTTTATAATATAACTATAACTTATACAAAAGTGTATGAAAATATAAAAACACTAACACGCGCATGCATTTCACTACCGAAGGCAGACTTTGCCACATGCCACATCGGCAACAGGCAACACACGGCTACAACAGTGCTGCCAACCATTGGCAAATCAATCACTTAAATAATCATTTCGTCCTGATAGCAAGAGATATTCTGTGTTGGATTTCTAGCCTGATATCTACAACTTCATAGTTATGACTGTCAACAGTGCGTGGGAGCCAAGTCGCGAGTGCGACGACTGTTTGTTTGATGAGAGGAAATATTTCGTCTTGCCCTAGTACACTGCCAGACCTATTTGCTTCGCTTCCTTATCTAGTCTGCAGAAAGCAGAACTAACGGCGCGGGTGTTGAGGCCAATGATAATTTATATCATCGGAGTAGGCCAGCAGCTGTACACTCTTATAGAAGAATTATTTTCTCCAGCAGCAGATTTAAGATGTCGCTCGATAGGGAATCCCCTTGTCGTAAACCTCGTTTGGTATCGAACGGCTTGGAGGGGTCCTTCCCGATCCTGATGGAGCTTTCGAAGTTGCTCAACGTCAGTTGACATAGCCGTATTGGTTTTTCGGGGATACCTTGTCTGAAACGTCGTTTGGTATCAAACGACTCGGAGCGGTCCTTCCCGATCCTGACGGAGCTTTCGGTATTGCTCAACGTCAGTTTACATAGGCATTTTCAGACATCGCGGCATAGAGGCAGCTCCTTTTCGAGCTGTCAAAAGTAGATTTGAAACCGACAAAAAGATGGTGAATGTCGATTATCTTTTCACGAGCCTTTTCCTAGATTTGGCGCATGTTAAATATCCGGTCAGATATTGATTTTCCAGGTCTAAAGCGATACTGATAAGATCTATAAGCTTATCCCGCGGTAGTTGGCGCAGATTTGGAGGCCTCTCTTTATGTGAATTAGGCAAAGCATACTTAAATTCCAGTCGTTAGGCATGCTTTCCTCCGACAATATTCTTCAAAGGAGCTGATGCATGCTCCTTATCAGTTCTTCGCCGCCATGTTTGAATAGCTCCATCGATCCCTCCGCTTTGTTGTTCTTCACACGGGTAATTGCTATTCGAACTTCCTCATGGTTGGGCATCTCCTGGTGTTATCACCTCCTTGGCAGGGAAAACATCGACCACCAAACTGGAAGCAAAAATGTTCTCTCTATCAAGAGGCGTGTAAAAACATCAAAAAATGAGAGTCATGCAATTCAATCTAAACCACAGTGAGGCTGCACAAGAGTTTCTTAAGCAGACGGTTTACGAGGAAAAGGTCGATGTAGTTATACTTAGTGAAAAGTACAAAAATATAAGCGCCGCGACATGGATCTCTGACAACACAAACAAAGCTAGTATATGAGCATGTGGAGGGGAAATGTTTCAGGACAAACCGCTATTAGGGAAATCTTTTTACACACGAGTGAAAATCTGTGGGATCAACTTCTATAGTTGCTACATACCGCCAAGCATATCGCAGATTGGTTTTGAGAAAATCCTGGACGAATTGGTCAGAGAAATTCTGTCTACTACGAGAAACGTTATTGCTGGCGATTTTAATGTATGGGCGATGGAGTGGGGTAGCATCTGCACATATAGGAGTGGAGATGATCTACTAAAGGCATTCTCGTCGTTAGACATGGTGTTACTAAATACCGGAAATCAGAATACGTTCGAGAGGAACGGTCGGAGATCGGTGATTAACATTACCTTCGCTAGCAGTTCTCTAGCACGGACAAAAAGGTGGCAGGTGTGCGACATATATACACACAGTGACCATCATGTCATTATGTTTGAAATCGAACACTCGGTGCACAATCGAAGGAGTATGTCCACTAAAAAAGTACAAAGAAAAGGATGGAAGAGGAACCCTAGACGTTGAACCCTTCAAACTCAGGTTACATGGGAATCTAACATTTGAGGAAGACATAAATCGACAAGCGGAGACCCTAGTGCGGCGCGTCATTAAAGCATGCGACGACTCTATGAGTAGGAAGAAAAATGGCACCCACAGAAAGCCTGTTTACTAGTGGAAGGAGCAGATCGACACATTAGGAAATGAACAAGGGGCCACAAAGCGAGAAGGAGGTGTCAAGGGAGTCGGGGACTCGCAGAGCATACGCAATTACGCGAATGCTTTAAAAGAAAACGTAGTGATCTCAAAAAAGCAATTAAAAAAAGTAAATCCAACTGCTTTAAAGAACTCTGCGGAAAAATCGACGAAAACCCATGGGGTGATGCTTACAAGCTGGTAATGACGTTGTGGAAACTCTATTCCCCGCAGAGCCTCTAGAGAATCGAACGTCGCGAGCGCAAGAACCTGCTGAAACGGAACATACAATAGTCACTGATGTGGAGTTAAAAGAAACGGCAGAGAGATTTGGCAATGCCAAAGCACCAGGTGTGGATGGTATTTCAAATAAGGCTTTAATGAGTGCTTTTAAGCACAATGCGAAACCTTTTGTTGAATTGTTTACGTGGTGTTTACAAAAAGGTGTCTTCCCGAAAACCTGGAAAAAGCAGACTGGTCTTGTTGCAGAAGCCAAATAAGCCACCAGGTGGGCCCAGCTCATATCGACCGCTCTGTATGCGGAATACGACTGGCAAAATACTAGAGGCGATAATCTATGCACGATTAGAGCTGCATCTAGAAAAGGAAGGAATGAAAGGTCTCTCTGACAACCAATATGGATTCCGCAAACAGAGACCTACCACTGATGCGATTAAAAAGCTTACCGACATAGCTAACAAGGAATACTGCGCAGTAGTCACGTTTGACGTTAAAAACGCGTTCAAGTCGGCATACTGGCCCCATATTATAAGTGCACTAGAACGTAACAAAACCCCGGCTTACTTGGTTAGGATCATATCCAGCTACTTGTCAGACCGGTTGCTACTGTATGATACGGATGACGGACAAAAAACATATAGGGTAACGGGCGGAGTTCCACAAGGTTCTGTGCTTGGCCCACTGTTGTGGAACGCATTGTACGACGGAGTGCCGCGTATCCCACTCCCGAAGCATGTACAGATACTCGGGTACGCGGATGATATTGCCATAATGGTAATAGAAAAAGAACTGGGACAACTTGAGTACCTTTGCAATCAAGCGGCATTAGCGATTAAAGAGTGGCTCACGGCAACAAAACTTCAACTCGCTGGGCAAAAATCAGAAGCTGTCCTGATTACAAGCAGGAAAAAGCTCGAAGATATAAAATTAAATATTGACGGCCATAGTATAATGACTCAGAAGGCACTAAAATACCTAGGAGTGCTTATTGACAATAGACTCAGCTACAAGACGCACATCGAAAAGGTATGTGAGAAAGCAGCACGCGTAACGACCGCCCTATCAAGAATAATGGCCAACATTCGTAGACCAAGCCAAAATAGGCGAGCGCTATTGGCCAAGGTGTGCCAATCAATCCTGATGTACGCGGCGCCCATATGGGGACCAGCACTACAGAAAAAAACGTGTGCTAAGAAAGTGAAATTTTCAATGCGGCTCAGTGCAATAAGAGTCACGTGTGCATTTCGTACCGTATCTCACGAAGCGGTTGGGGTTTTAGTAGGCATCATGCCACCAGAGGTAATGGCCATGGAACTCAAAAGAGTATACGACAGGTCTACAGCACTGGGCAGGCGACTAACAGCTGAAGAACGGAAGGAAGATAGGCAAACAAGCCTTAATGAGTGTCAAAAACGATGGGATGCAGCTACGACGGGGAGATGGACCCACAGGCTAATTAGAAGCGTACAAGCATGAGTAGATAGGATACATGGAGAAACAGATTTCTAGCTGACGCAGTTTTTGACGGGACACGAGTGTTTAAGAGAGTAGGGGAAACTGGGGTACCTTTGACTTTGGTGCACATTTGACTATGGCCTTTTCGAAGTCAAGCCAGTAAAATCAATCGCATTTATAAATTGGGAATGGTGAAGTAATTGATTTTATTCAATATGTTGAAGTTTACCAGTTAGTGTTTATACATTTTGGTGAAGCAACACGTGTTTTTCTCTTTTCTCTGCGTTCTGTGTTATTTTGTGGCAGTGATATGCAAGACATTTGTGAAGTCAATTCAACACCATTTTAAAGTGCTAAGTGAACTTAACTAGTATTATTCTGAATAATTTTAAAAATATTTTGAAATTTAAGAATAAAAGAATTGAAAAGGTAAGAAAATTGAAATTTCTAAAGTAAACTCAGTTGGGGTACATTTGACATTTTTGAATGTTTGACTATGTAATGAATGCACTTTATGCAATTTAGTGTTGATATTCAGCAGGAAAATGGTACGCAATTACAAAAAAAAAAGACTAATGGGTATGCCATAAATGAAGATAATATTAGAAAGGCAATAACGGATATCAGAAATGGGACTGAAACGCAAACTACAGCTGCCATCAAATTCGGAATAAATAGAACAATTCTAATCATGCGTTTAAAACATAAGGCACCTTCTGGCAATCTTTCAGATTCTGGCAATGATAGCAGCTCTGATGATTATTTTAAATTTCAATCGAAATTCACATCTCGCTAGACATTTAATAAGCAACAAGAAACCGATATTTGTGATTACGTCAAGAAATGTGCTTTTTATTCTTACGGCTTAACTTATCAAACTTTAAAAAAGTTTGCATTTGATTACGCTAAAGCTAAAAATTTGGTTATTCCAACTGCCTGGGAAAAAACCAAAGAAGCTGGAGACGATTGGCTTTACGAATTTCTTAAAAGAAATTATTCTATATCTCTTCGTAAACCTGAAAAGATCAGTTTGGCAAGATTACGCGGTTTTACTAAATCAGCAGTAGAAAGTTTTTTCAAAAACCTTGCTACGTTGTTTGAAAAGTACTCATTTCAGCCAAAAGATATCTATAATTTGGACGAAACTGGTTTAACTACCGTGATGGAGCCTATTAAGGTAAGATGGGCTTATACATTTAGTCGTATTTTTAGCCTGGTTGAAAATACACGTTAATGACTTTAAATAACATATTTCTTCTCTAGATTTGTGTTGCAAAAGGACAACGTTCTGTTTCTCAAGCATCTTCCGCTGAGCGCGGCAGCTTGGTTATAATCGTTGGCATAGTTAACGCTTGCGGAAATCGTTTGCCTCCGGCTTATATATTTCCTCGTATACGTTTCAGTGAAAGATTCGGAAGTGGATGCATGCCCGGTTCGTTGATATTGAATACAAAATCCGGATGGATGATTTCCGAACTCTTTGCAATTGTGCTGAAACACATTAAAAAATTTACGACTGTTCAGTTGAAAACCCAATTCTAATTCTGCTTGATAATCATGCGTCACATTGCAGTTTGGAAAGCATTAACTATTGCGCCGAGGCTGGAATTGTATTACTTTCTTTTCCTCCACATACATCTCATCGTCTACAACCATTGGATGTATCAGTTTTCGGACCCTTTAAGCAATTTTGCCGCAAAGCCTTTAACGATTTTTTAACCACAAATCCTGGAAAACAAATCAGTATATATGATATCGGCACCTTAACTCAACAACCATTTCAAAGAGCATTTTCCCCAGAAAACATAATAAACGGATTCAAAGCAACAGGAATTTGTCCTCTCAATACCCGGGTTTTTCAAGATGAAACATTTGCGCTGGAGTCTGTAACAGATGAGGAAGTTGAACGCGTTCATCCTGATAGATCAGATGATATGAATTCAGCACAAAATGCTACAAAAAATCCACAAAGCAACCTAAATCATAACTCACCATGTACTACGCCAGAATCAGTTAGGCCTATATCGCAACTGGATGCATCCACGAAATCTTCGAGAAGTGGAACTTCCCGAATCCTTACTTCTTCAACTGAAAAAGAAAGATTGAGCAGCTTACTACTATAAAGAAAACTTTTAAAACCGCCAAGCGCATTCTCAAGTTTTCACAGAAGAGAACACAGCAGGCTAAAAAGAAGAAACCAAAAAGAAAACTTCAACTGAAAACGAATCTTCAGACGAAAGTACGGGTAACATTAGCTACGCTGACACAATTGACTCTAATGGATTCCCTCCTGATGATGAAGGTTACCTTGAATCCCGGGCAGATGATTTAGAGACACACAAAATAACTGATGATGATAATTTGACTGTAACGTAGTCTCCGTTCTGATAAAATTCCTAGAAAACATCAAAAACACCGTTTTCTATGTAGGTCAAATAATAGAAACGTTTGGCAACCGCACTCATAACATCAAATTTTTCCGAAAGACATCTCCTTCAAGTTTGGCTTTTGTTAATCCAGAAATTGAAGATTTGGCTATAATTATGCGCAGTGAAATAGAGCTGAAGTTGCCAGTTATTAAAGTATTATATAAAATAATTTTTTATCAAAACTTATAGTTCATTTCCTTTAAATTTTTCTTTTCTTTTAATTCAAAACTTGTAACTGAAATATTTTTTGCTTTCCAAAATTAAAATAAAATGAGTTTATATACAAAATGCTGGTTTACTTTAATTTAATGTAGGTGTCAAATGCTCCCCTCCTAAAGTCAAATATACCCCGTGACAGGGGCACATTTGAAAAAATGGCTTTTTTTTTAAAACTGTAAATTAAAGTGTAAAAGGGAGTCGTTGAAAAAAAAACTTCGGCAATATTATAAAGCTGAATAATTGCTCTAAAGCAGGTAACAACTTATTTTATGATAATTCAAACACATTTCGAGAAATTTTATTTCAAAAAAAAGGTGTCAAAGGTACCCCAGTTTCCCCTATCTCTATAAATATGGACATGATGACGGGACGAGTTGTTCCTTCTGCGATTGCAGCGGAGAAAACGCGCTGCACATCTTCTTTTTCTGCCGACGTTATGAAAAGAAACTGACAACAGAACAAGTGACACCGGCCTCACGATGTAATGCTTAACGGCAGTTCCGAGGGGCAAATAAACAAGCAAAGACAATGGAGCTTGGGGTTTAGTACGCAGGCGTATTGGTCTCCGCTTTAGCGGCTAATACGAATCGTGCAAGCCGTCCGGAAAAATGACGGTATCTTTCGAAGATTCCCTCTCCAAAATCATCAATCAATCCAAACATAAGGTACGTTGCATTTATGTGTGTTTGTGTGACTGTGAGTCAATTGATTTTTCAACACAAAAAGTCTCAAATGTGACAGTACGAGGGACTGACATTTGATTTGGCACTCAGCGGAAGGAAATTGCTCAAATATGCCTATGTGTGAGCAATAAATAACTGACGACCACTGTCCTTTCGGTGCGCAGCGCCAGACATGCACGAAAATCGCTTAGCGCATTCCAGTAGGCTGATATAATCTACAAACAAAATAGGAATAAAAATAACATAAAAATAAAAGAGAATAAAAATAAATTGAATTTCAGCTAAATTTGTTGTAAATAGATATATTTTATATTTGGCCGTGGTTAGGTCTGTCAGTAGAGTAGAATCCTACAGCAAAATGATAAATTTAATTTAATTTAATTTAATTTTTTTTCAACTTAATAATGCATTAAGTTACTACAACACCCTTCACAAATACAAAAGATTTTTACAATAACTTCATTTCGATTTCTCTGTTTGCATGTCAACTATTTAAGTGATCCGATCTGAAAACTTTCTTCAAAGCTTAGACCATTGCGTCACACAATATTCCATTCAAAATTTCGGAAAAATATCTCTTCAAATAAAACAGTTTTCCATACAAGCACTTGATTTCGATTATTCAATTCGTATGGCAGCTATATAGTATAATGTTCGCTATCGGCGGTTACGACGAGTATGCAGTTTCTTATGGAGAAAAAGACGTGTACAAAATTTCAGATCGATATCTTAAAAACTGAGGGACTAGCTCACGTTTCTACAGAGGAACATGGCTTAATCGTCTTAGCACTTCTTGTTGATAATTTATATATACATATCTTTTATAAGACGACGCTTCTTTCGGTGGTTGTTCGGGGTTTTACAATCTTCATGGGTATTAAAAAATTACAAACTTATAGTGACTATAGTAAAAATATATTGACGAAAAATTCTCGCAAAATAATATGTTCTTTCTTCCTCTCTAACTTTCCAATACTTCAACTAAAAGGACACGTTCTTGCGCATTGATTTTCTTCTGCCGCCTAATGATAAAAATCGCTGTGCGTCACTCTTCTTAATGCAATCACAACACGCCGCTGACTTGGCGCCTCTCCAAGTTTGCCTCACTTGACGCAAGTGTCGCTGCACGTCCACATCGACAAACAGATTCCCAGCGGATAAATTCATTTATTTATTCGGATTCATTGCTTTTTTTGCCGCCACCGAGCATATATACGCCCAACGCCCATACGGAAACGCCTTTTCCTGTGTGCTCATGCAGCGCCTTTTTATACTCTCGCAACAATGTTGCTAAGGAGAGTATTATAGTTTTGTTCACATAACGGTTGTTTGTAAGTCCTAAAACTAAAAGAGTCAGATATAGGGTTATATATACCAAAGTGATCAGGGTGACGAGTAGAGTCGAAATCCGGATGACTGTCTGTCCGTCCGTCCGTCTGTCCGTCCGTCTGTCCGTCCGATGGCGGAAACCGAAAACCTATAAAGTGTCATAACTAAGCCATAAACAAAGATATTAAAGCGAAATTTGGCACAAAGGATCGCATTAGTGAGGGGCATGTTTGGACGCAATTTTTTTGAAAAAGTGGGCGTGGCCCCGCCCCCTACTAAGTTTTTTGTACATATCTCGGAAACTACTATAGCTATGTCAACCAAACTCTACACAGTCGTTTTCTTCAGGCATTTCCATATACAGTTCAAAAATGGAAGAAATCGGATAATAACCACGCCCACCTCCCATACAAAGGTTATGTTGAAAATCACTAAAAGTGCGTTAACCGACTAACAAAAAACGTCAGAAACACTAAATTTTACGGAAGAAATTGCAGCAGGAAGCTGCATCCAGGCTTTTTTTAAAAATTGAAAATGGGCGTGGCCTCGCCCACTTATGGACCAAAAACCATATCTCAGGAACTACTAAACCGATTTCAATGAAATTCGGTATATAATATTTTCTTAACACCCTGATAACATGTACGAAATATAGGTGAAATCGGTTCACAACCACGCCTTCTTCCAATATAACGCTATTTTGAATTCCATCTGATGCCTTCTCTGTATAATATATACATACATTAGGAACCAATGATGATAGCGGAATAAAACTTTACAAAAATACGGTATTTGAAAAATATGTAAATGACGTATAATGAAATCTCGATTATCACTTTATCATGAGAGAGTATAAAATGTTCGGTGACACCCGAACTTAGCCCTTCCTTACTTGTTGTTTTTGTCTTTGCAATTTACTGAGTAAATGTTTTGATAGTTCTGTTCTGGGGCGCGACGTATACGTAACGTAGATATGAATTGCTTAAACTAATCGCTGTGCCGCCCCGCATTGCCTCCTATTTCTGTCCGGTAGAGCTTCCGCTTAGAAAGCTTTTTATCTCCTCAGTCTGCTGTCACGTCGTTTCCGCGCAGAGAGTGGCGAATTTCCGGGTTACGTTCATATTGTTTTTTGTTTAGCTTTTGATTTGAGTTGTAAGTTTTATTGCCTTGTCATTTTTTATATCGTTTGCCTTGCTATATTTTAATAAAAACAGCGAGCGAGAACTGATAAGCGAGATGCAGGCGCGTTTTTATAGCTAGTTCGGTAATTTTGGAATTGTTGGTACAATGTCTTTCCTCCATTCTAAATATATCACCTCACGTTATACGATTCGAATGTCTGCCCAAAAATCTTACTCAACTATTATAAATTGAGTGAATAGAGCTTAAGCCAAGCCGGTGCTATATAGAAATACCGAGTTCTTTTTATAGACAGTTTGGAATCCAAATCTGAAATGGTTGGTACAATGTCTCACCTCAATTCAATATATATCCTCCTCCTATTTAATAAAAAAAATTATACCAAGCGAAGTTTGCTGAAGTCATAATAGTTACAACTACTTAAGCTCTGGCGCTTCTGTACAAAACTTGACTTTTGAAGATTGGAATGGTAAAGAGTTTGTATTTTTAAACTGTTAAAAAGGGTTTATCTCTGCAGGGGTGTTCAACCAAAAAACCGCTTACTACAGACTAGATTTGCTATCTTAGATTCATTTTCCCTGCAAGAGAAACCAACCTTAGGAATTTAAGAATAATTGTAGCAATAGTTCGAGAGCCATATGATAAGATCGAAACTATAAAGTCATTCGTTTAAAAATAAATTCAGGTCTCTTGTCCGACAAAGATAAAGACAAACTCGAGATGATTCCTCCTAAAAAAGTGATGCCGACTGATGGGTTTTCTACATACTTGAAATAATGATTTCTCAATTATCACTATAAATGTTAATATTATCTGTAAGTTAATATACTGCCAATGACATCTGTGCCAAATTTCACATCAAAATAATTATTAGTATTTAGTATACGATGGTCTCTTTGAAGTACATAAAATGCATTCGGCGATTTTTACGATAAGCGAAATTACTCAACAAAGAAGTTCCATTAAATTTTGTGTCGGAATTAAATTTTTGGTGTCGATACTTTCAGAATGTTGGAAAAGGCCTTCGATTATTATCGTTTGTCTAGAGCAAGCATTTCTGATTGGTATGAATTATTCAAAGAATTGGAATATCAAAAGGATTAATGAAAGTCAATTTGAAAGATCATTTGGGCCTAAGAAAAGTAAAAGCACGATTGGTTCCAAAATCATTAAAATAACAGTGTCGCTCTAACGTCTGCGAAACAATTCTTTCCGACGATAACGATGAGTTTTCGATCCATGCTTACGACCTGGAAACAGGCCGAATATCGTCGCAAAGGTGTGTTGAAGCCGAGAAACCACGTCAAACAAATCAAAAATTATGGTAATGTTGGCAGTTTTTTCGATAATCTATGTGCAAAGCTTTTCGTAAAACGAGGCCGACAACTCTTGGTTTTTGCAACCACGATAATGCACCGTCCGTCGCATGCTTCATTGAATCTTCTTGAGGTTTTCGTTCATTACACAGTGGAGGCAGCCATGACTTCAGCAAATTTGCCTTAGTAGGATTTTCAAAACGGACATTCGCAATCGTGTAAGGTAAAGAAATTAACTGCTTGCTTGCCCATATATATATATACATATATTAGATAGTAGAAGGATATACTACATAATGAGAGAAAAACGGAAAATAGGAAGCTGTAGTATGGCCAGACTTCTCTTCAAAAAACTTCTCTACTAATCGAAGCGGCACTTGGGTCTTTAGAGCCACACGAGCTCTATGAGCTGTACGGAAACATTGATATATGTAATAAAACGCATTCCGACGAATACACTGGTTAGGCCATGTTGAACGCAGTGTTTTCGGCCCAGACTGACCTACGGTTTTAGTGCCGGAGAAGAGTCGAAGCTGCAACCTCTAAAATAGCAAATAAAATAGTATTTCTCCAATGCAAGTATAAATTGGAAGATTTTTTGAGCCTATATATCCTGAATACAAAAAATCAGCACGTATGTATAGATGGGGGGAGAATTCCTATGGCATAATCCCGAAGAAATTTTCATGATTTATAAAATATATAGAAAGTCACCTTGCTTACTAATAAATGTACCGTTATAGTAACTAGAATATACAAGGTTTGTCCGGAAAGTAATAGGCCTGATTTTATTCCGCCGCGATTGTACTTCAGAGCGTGTGCGAATCGACTGGATTCGGTAGAGGGCGTTCCTAGCTAACGAATGAGCGAAGCGGCAGTTGTCTACGAGCGTCTGGAGAGTAAGGGCAAACATTTTCGCGCGACGATTTTCTGTGAGTGGTGCAAGCCGATAAAACAGTATTCGTTAGAGCAGAGGTACGCGAATAAATGGAGTATTCGGTAAATCTGCGACAGAGACGTTTGATATGATCAAACAGGCTTACCCAGATGTTGCTTTAGCAAGAAATGGTTTGTTTCGGTCGCACCAGGCCTTTTTGGTGGGCCGAGAAGAGGTCGCTGATGAAAACCGTAAAAAACGATGCTCATTGCCTTTTTTGACATCAAAAGCATCTCCGCTATGAGTTTGTTCCTCCTGGATACACAGTCAACGCTAGGGTGGGTCCATTCCGGACTTTTTTCGATTCGGGATTTCTAATAGTGCGGAAAAGTTGCTTTAGTACTTCCTGATTCCAATGCAACTTTTAGTTTTGAGATCGGATTTTATCTTCGACCCCAACTCCGGCCTTGAAATTTCGGAAATTCGCCTAAAATCGTGAAATTGTCTACCTAGCGCCTGAAATACGCATCTCATGGCAAAATGTATGAAACAAAAGTTATTTGTCACGTCATTTGCTACGGGAATAGTATATGTGATCATGGCCGTAGGACGAACCGTTCCCGAGATACGAGCGAAAAGGCGGCGCGCCACAGCGCAAGGTGAAAATTGTTGCAGCTCTCAGCTAACCTGTATTGGTCACCCAGAACCCACCGCGTGGAGGTGGCTGCTCTTCGGGTTCCTCCCAAGCCCAACTCAACCATATGCCAGGCTTCTTTTAGTCTGAATCTGTGTCAAAGTTATTGATAAAATCAGATTTTGTACTAAACTTTGGCACTTGTTGCCTAGATTTCAGTGTAGAGCGTATAAAACGATCACGAGATTGGGGGCCAATAACTTTAGAAGATGCCTCTGTCACCAGTTTGACGATTCTCTCGACAGCCATGGTGTGAGAGGGGAATTTACTAAATTTCCATACCTCTGCAGTGTCTCTCGACAGCGCTTTTATGAGTTCTTCGTTAGAAACTGAACAAAGAACTGGTGGAACAGTCAAGGTAATAGTCTTCCAGTTAATCATATCGTAATAATTATTTGCTTTGAAATTCAGCTTTGGCACTTTATTACATCTAACCCTTCCATTTACAGTGTCAGACTCTGCTTCTCTGGCTTTTATCTTTCTGAATTCTATCCGTTCGTCAGTCATCATACTAAGGAGAATGTTTTCTGAAAGAGCAAAGAAAGCATTCTGTTGAATGGATGAATCGACAACCTTGCGCAGTTAAGCAGGTAAGTATCTCGACCTTTGAATTGCAGCATAGAGATGGCGCGAGCCATCTTTGATTGAACTGTTGAATCTTATTGAGAACCACAAAGGTGAGTAAACTGTAAGTATGTACTTGACCGAAATCTTTAATTCCTTTGTTGGTTTGTCAGTAGAAATGTATAATCTCAGAATTCTAGTTGGGAGATGAGCCAGCGAGATTTGCACATGTTACCTGGATGCATCGACGCTAAATCTGAGGAACATTGACCGGAAATAACAGCTTCTGATATTTTATAGAGATAAGCTTGGTCTGTGCTAAGTTGGGTCGGACTAATAACCTCAGAAGGTAATTGGCAGGATGGAAAACTTTCAAATTTGACAACAGGCAACTTCTCACAATCAGGGAGCGATTTCCCTATGTCGCCAGAGAATGTATTTCGACTCTTTGAGACACCATCTATGTGTTCGAAAAGAGCACGAAATGGAAGTTCGTTGAAATGTAGAAGACAAACAACCCACTGTAATGGCCTACTCATTCTTTCTTCTAGTTTCCGAATGATTCCACCTTTCCAACCTGTGTTCGTGTTGGTGCCATCAGCACCGACAACTTCTAGATGTTCCACATCAACTGAATTGTCTTGTAAATGTTGCCATATAGCTTGCGTCTCATCCTCAGCTGACCCGGAAGGATAGGTGACGTGGCCAAAGTAATGACAACCAGGTTCCACTATAAGAGAAATATGTTCCTCTTTGACAGTGTCGCGGTAGTACTTTTCACCTTCGCTGACATGTGTAAGTGTATTGTCTTTGCGGCCGTCAAAATACAGCCCATATACAGAGTCAATACTTTCGGTGTTTTGGAGCTTAACTCCAACACTTTTTTTGCCCGACTAATCTTGCATTTGTCAGTGACAAAGCTAGCCTGATCCTCTGTTATCAAACCTGCTTTTTTGGCATCCAGAAAAGCAGATGAAACAATCAAGGCCGCTGCTCTATCACTTACTACAAATCTTTTGGCAGCTAAAGCAGTGTGTTCTAATACTAGTGTGTTTTGTTTGGTTTTAGAGGATGGAAGAGAAAATTCATCATCAGCATCGTTTTTGGAAGAATCCATGTGCGACGCACCTACATTGTTGTCGTCTGTATGAGAGTTTGGCTGATCTGAATGGTCACGTGTTCTAGCTGATACGTTTCTGGTAAGTGTTGATGTTGAATGACATTTTGAAAACTTTTCTTTACGTTTATTTTTCTTTGTAATCTTTTTTGTTTCTTTACTCCTAGGTTCATAGTTGTCGCCTCGGAGTCGCCCTATACGAAATCTTTCAAACTGATAACACAAAAGAACATCCTGTAAGTAGGTAACTGGGACTCAGAGAGATTGTACGGATATATGCCAAACACAGGACATTTCTCTCTAAATTTAAATTTATATACAGACATTTTGAGTTCTGTGTTCTGTTGAGAGAATATAAGTGATAGCACTCGGCGAAATCAACGACAAGAGTGAAGGAACTCGATGAAAATATATTTATGTGGAGACCAGTCCGAACGTGTCGTATGGCGCAGGGAAATGAATGTAAGTGATAGAACTCGGCGAAATCACCGACAAGAGTGAAGGAACTCGATGAAAAAATATTTGTGTGGAGACCTATCCGAACGTGTCCTTTGGCGTAGGTGAATGAATGTGAGTGATAGCACTCGGCGAAATCAACGTCAATAAGTGTGGCCGCAAGCCGATTTTCACCTTGTGCTGTGGCGCGCCGTATTTTCGCTCGTATCTCGGGAAAGGTTCGTCCTACGGCCATGAGCACATATACCATTCCGGTAGCAAATGACGTGACGTTGTTTTGTACATTTTGCCATTAGATACGTATTTCAGGTGCTACGTAGACAATTTCACGATTTTAGGCGAATTTCCGAAATTTCAAGGCCAGAGTTGGGGTTGAAAAAAAAAAACAAAAAGTTGCATTGGAATCAGGAAGTACTAAGGCAACTTTTCCGCACTATTCGAAATCCCGAATCGAAAAAAGTCCGGAATCGACCCACCCTAGTCAACGCCAAGTTTTACGAGGAAGTCCTCAAGAGACTCAAACGAGGGGTCAATCGGTTTCAAAAAGACATCGCAGCCAATTGGAAATTGCACCATGACAACGTCCCGGCTGACACCGCCTTTATTGTGAAGAGATACCTAACCAACGCCGGCATACCAATGCTTTCGCAGGCCCCCAGATGTGGCTCCCTGGACTTTTTTTGTTTCCTTGCCCAAAAAGGCAGAAATACAAGCATTTTGACACGACAGAGGGGATTCAAGCAGCATACATCTCGGCTCTTAAGGCTATTCCGAAAATTGCCTTCCGTGACGCCTTCAATGCTTGGAAATTGCGCTGGCAGCGCTAATTCTTTTTAACGAATTGTAACGATTGGTTCAAAAAATTTTTTTAAACCGACTCAGTCCTATTACTTTCCGGACAAACCCTGTAAACATTAGGAAGCCAGCTGATAGCTTCGGATTTCAACTTTAAATATAATTTGAAAATCTATTATGCTGGTAAAATTTTTTTAGAAAATTTATTAAAAACTATGCAACAGAAAAAATGTTCTTACAAATAGATTTATGTTCCGTTTTAGTGAAATAAATATTAATTTTTGCCATAATTGGTAACGACTTTAAGAGATGGAAGCCTGAAAGAAAGAGAAGTGTTCTTCTTAAACTCTATCCACTTTCGGAAGCGATTTTCAATAAGACTATAAGACTGTAGTTTTCAAAAGTATATTACGATATTTTCGAGTTTCAGAACCCATTAAGAATGAATTGGTAATCTTCTAAAATCTATACACTTTCGAATTCTGCTCCGAATAAAACAAAAATTTTAAAAAACTCCCATTACTATAATTTTGGTATCTCTGAGAAAATGCGCTCTTACCAAACCAATCTTCAACTAATAAATGTGAAATAAAAAAGAAAGAACAACCGAAACTCGCAACCACTCCCATTACTATAATTTTGGTATCTCTGAGAAGCGATGCGCTCTTACCACTCTCTTTCTCTTTTTAACCAATCTCCAACTAAGCAACTAAATGTGAAATAAAAAAGAAAGAACAACCGAAAGAGTAAGTGACAGCGCAACCACAATGCTGAAATTTACAACAACTGCCATTGAAAGCACACAAAAGGCCAACATCAACCCAATGACCCTTAGTAAAAACAAACGAGGAATCTAAATTAATTAACCGAATACGAAAAAATTGCTGCTGACGGAGCGATAAATGCATATGCATGCGCCAGGGACTACAGTGGTGAAATAGAGCAATCGGAAGTGGCAAGTGCATGGAGCGTAGAGTCGGTGCGGGGAGAGAGGAAAGTTGGACGCAAAACAAGCAAAATGCTTTCCCGCGAATATGTAGCGAGTTTTGTAACGCCCGCGCTAGCAGCTAAACGTTGATTACACGAATGTGCTGCTGATAATGACAACGTTATATGTGCGCTTACACAAACATACATACAAGTATGTACATAGGCATACACAAGGCTTGAGCCCCCTCTCTTGTTCGCTGCGTTAAGGGCGGTAAAATACCGGAGCTGCCAAGCCAAATGCAATTATTTTTAGACAGTTGAGGCACATATGCAAGCATCAACTACAATAGCAATACTACAACAACATGCAGCAACAATAATGTTGACAAAGTGCTGTTGCTGAGCTAAAAATTGCAACAGAGATGAGCGCATGAAAAATCAATAGCGGAGAGAGGAAATGGTCTGATGATCGCCGGCATCGGTAGGCGAGAGTAAAGGCACTAACTGCACTTTTAACTATACAGTATGTATGTATGTGTGTACGTGCATGGCGAGTCATGTAAATGTTGCCATTTGGCGTGTTTGTATTTGCATTTTGCTAACAAGTGCTGTTCGATAGGCAAGTTTGCATTTAAAAAGTATTTTTGAAAATAGTAGTAGACAAAATAGTAGAAATAATAATATTTTTTTGAAAATTTTGAACCAATGATAAATAGTAGAAAGGCGCTATTTTTATAAAGATATTAATTTTAACAAATAGTAGAAGAAATGTTAATATTTAGTAATTTTCGGGAAAAGCTTAAAACATTGAAAACTACATCTGTAGTTGCAAATCTCTCTCTCTTTTTTTAACATGTAGTAGTAGAAATGTTAACATTTAACAACTTAGAAAACCTTAAAACAATGAAGACTAAATTGTATAATATACTATATATGTATATATGCCCAAAAAATAAGGTGACATTGTATTTATTTTGAAAATTCTATATTTATAGCCTTGAGTAAGTTTTTAGAAAGTAATAAAATTGGTAGTATTTATCAATTTCAGTATCAGAGAAATGAAAAAAAAATAAACTAAATAAATAAACTAGTCAAAAAATGTAGAAAGATACCATTTTTATAAAAAATAAATAGTAGTTTTAGTTGTAAACATTTTTCTGTTTTCTTAAAATAAGTGATATTTTGTTAATTTAGCAATACAGAGCGATTAGTTTGAAAATATTTATAAAATTTGTGTTTTTTCAAGGTCGGATTTTGAGCCCAGTCTTAGTTAAGATGAAATAGCATTCTTTTTTTAGAAAGATACTGTACGGCAAAGGTAGTTTTAGTATATCGTGGAACATCTTTGATGGCAATATACTATATAGAACAAACATATCCATTTATGAAATAGCTGCCTATTATAAGGTTTAACCACGCTCTATTATCGAAAATTTTTAAGCATTATGAAAGATAAAAAACGAAAAGTAGTAGAAATAGCAAAAAAATATTAATATTACCAAACAATTTGAAAGTATTAAAAACAATAAAAAAGGAATATTGCCTTTTTTATACAAATGGTTGACGGGGATCACTAACTTCTACAAAATTTAGTGGGTATTTTTACTCCTACTATATTTAAAAAAACTCAAGGAAATAGTGGCATTTTTATTTTATATTTTTATGCACTTAAATATTACACTCGTTCCTTCCTCACCAAGAATTGGGCAACCATAGCATATAGCTGCCATACAAACTGGCCGACCAAACTCAAGCCCTCGTATGAAAAACTTTTTTTTGGCTGAATTTGGCATGAATTATAACTCAAAGCAGCGCTACAATTTCCGAAGGAATTGTGAAGATCGAATCACTATAGCATACAGCTGCCATTCAAATTGACCGAAAAAAGGATGTATTTTGGTACAAAGGTTCGCAATAGCAAGGGGCACCTGTGGGCAAAATTTTTTGAAAAAGTGGGCATGGCGCCGCGCTCTAACAAGATTAACGTACATTTTTCCTAAACCGCTTAAGCTACAACAACCAAAGAACTTCTACCAACAGTGTGAAAATGGATGAAATCGGAAGATAAGCCTGCTCACTCCCCATATAACGGTACTGTTAAAAACTACTAAAAGCGCGATAAATCAATAGCTAAATACACCAGATACAATAAATTTGACCACCAAGAAGGTATGAAAAAGCTTTATGGGGACCGGTGTGAAAATTGAACGATGGGCATGATACCACCCTCTTTTTGGGAAAATCCCATATCTCGGGACCCGACCTACTGATTTCTACAAAATTTAGTATGTAGAATTTTTTTATATTCTTATGACACATTGTGAAAATAGACGAAAACGGACAACAACCACGCCTACTTCCATTATAGCACAATTTCAAATTCCACTTGATTCGTTCAGTTTCCAGTACACAAATCAAGAAGGAATTAATCTAAAAACTTTGCAATAATAATGTCTTCAGTCTGTGCCAACTTATGATCAAAAATTGTTTACGTCCAATAAAAACTTTTCAAGCCCCTAGGTACCGAATATTTAGACCTCGGTTGACTTTTGATCGAAAATATCGGTCAATATGTGATATATAAACTAAAACTAAGGGTTAATCCTTCATTTATAAGAGTTTGTCTGTATGTAAAAAATGGATTGAATCGGACTAATACTTCCCTTAGCCCCCATTTACTTAATATAAAAATTTTCGGGTGACTTTGTACCGCGTATATCGGCCAATATGTGAGTTTTCCCATGGGAAATAAGAGAGCGTGGACATTTTTAATATGAAACATTATTTCAGGAATAATGGCATAACTATTTTTACATCTGGAACATATACACATATATATGTTTATACATTTACCTAAATACATATATACCACTACAAACACACATCTGCCCAAAGTGACAGTGAATGACAGTTGGCACAATGACACTCAGAGGATTAATTTATGCAATGAACATTGGGGAATACACTCACTCTCACACATACTTGCATAAATTCAATATTTTTAATGCTTCCGTACCTATAGGTCATATGTATGTTTATTATATGGCAGCACTCATGTCTTTGAGTAATTTACAGGTGAACAGAATGTAATGATTAAAACTTTCAGCATGTATTTGACGCCATATAATTTGGTTACTTTGTCTGACGTCCGAAGCCAATTAATGCAGAACGGATTTGGTCATACGCAATATAGTACAATTTATTTTTATTACTTTTTTAATCTAAAATGCATTTATAAAAATGAAATTTAAATGGTAGTAAAATACTGGTATTAGGAAAAGTAATGGAAATATAAAACTTTTCAATGGGATTCAGTTATAAAAAAGCTTTTTAATAACTAAAAATTTGCCGTATTTAAGGCAGTGAAACATGAGAAAACGTTAACTTCGGTTGCGCCGTTGTTACGATACATAAAATCCCTTACAAGAACTTAAATGAATAAGGAAGTTTTCCGTAAAAGCACTTTAGTGGTAACAGCTACGTGTTATAGTGGTTCGATCTGAGCAATTTTTTTTTTTTTGGGCGATTGCGCCGTTGTCTTATACAATAATTCTAGCCAAATATCTTGAGGATAACTCCTCATATTCAAAAATTTTCCCCTATATGTAAACGTGATTTCGACTGCTCAGTTTGTATGGCGGCAAAATGCTATAGTAATCCGATCTAAACAATTTCTTCAGAAATTATACCATAGCGTTAGGTAATAATTCATTTAAAATTTCTTCAAATGAAAATATTTTTCATGCAAGCATTTACTTTCGGTCATTCAGTTTGTATGGCATTATTATTTGAAATAAAATTAGCATTGGAAAAACTACAGAAAAGTTCGTTAAAGTGAAAAAAAATTTTGCGATTGGCTAGAAAAAATTCTTTTACATATGGCTCAAGCAGCTCATGAATTCCGGTCCTAGTCCAAGTATTCTCTGGGTCGGCAAACTCAACCTCCACGAGGAAACATCCCAAATGGGTTGAGGCTGATCGGCTTCGCCGGGGCCCGAAATATGGTTATCTAAATTACTAGATATAAAATAGAAAAATTTACCACGCCCTGGTTGTCTCTGGATCGAATTTCCTCCAACCAGATCGAACATGTAATGATAGACGGAATACACGTCTCCAGTGTTTTAGACGTGCGTACGCTCCGGGGTCCTAACATCGACTCGCACCATTATCTTGTTGCAGCCAACATATGTACCCGCCTCTGTGCAGCAAAAAATGCACGTCAGCAAACACAAGGAAGATTTGACGTCGAGTAGCTGCAATCAAAACAGATAGCCGAACGGGTTTCTACAAGACTGGGTATGAGATTTTAAGCTCCTTACGTACAGTTGCAAACGAAACCATTGGTTTTCGGAAAATGCGAAAGAACAGCTGGTATGATGAGGGGAGCCGTTTCGCAGCGGAGAGAAACACACTGCCTACCTCGCAATCTTACGACGATCGACCACAACACGTGTGGGATGGGATAGATACCGAGAGATGAAGAGGTAAGCGAGATGCACTTGCGGGCAGAATAAGAGAGGGGCCAAAATGCCCCCAGAACCGAATGGCACTGAAAGCCTTACACCAGGATATGGCAAGCCCGAATGTCTGATAAGAAGCATGCACCAGCTTCCAATAACCAAAACCAGGAAAATCAACCAGAGGATCTGAATCCAAGCAATTTTATACATACATATGCTTTATTCAGCATAAGATTTGTTAGATGCACCTCACATACCATCACCAATCATATGGAGTAAATTTAGCTGGATATTCGAAAATCTTGATGTTAGTTATGTGGGGGCTGGGTCAAGTTTTCGCCCAAGTGTATCTATTTTAATTACAAAGATATACGTTATAGGTAAACCATATTCTTTATTTTCATTGAGATAACTCAAATATTTGCCGATATATCCGTCATATAGTCGCCTGGAAGTTCGAAAATCTTCATATTAGCCATATGGGGCTCAAGGAAATATTGACCCAACTTAACCCATTTTTGATACACAGAGTTAATATTGTCAGAAAAGGATTCTCTCTGAATTTCAATTGTATATCTCACATATTGACCGATATTTTCGGTCAAAAGTCAACTGTATATACTGGGGTCCACACGTTCCACGGTACCTAGGGGATAGAACAGTTTTGTTGGGGTTCGAACATTTTTTGGTGATAAGATGGCAAGCTTTAAAGGAATTTAGTACAAAATTGTGTCTCGTTTTATTAATTACTTTTTGATTTGTGTACTGAAAAGTGAAAAAATCAAGTGGAATTCAAAAATGTGTCATATGGGAAATAGGCGTAGTTGTGGTACGATTTTTGCACCGTACCTTAAGAATATAAAAATATTCCTGTATACCAAATTTAATTTAAATCGGTCGCTTAGATTCCGAGATATTTTCACCAAAAAATTTTCGGTGCCACGCCTATTGTCCAATTTTCACACCGGTCCCCATAAAGTTTTCTAATACCATGTCAAAGGTGCAATCGAATGTCTCCGGCGTAGATTTTAATAGTACTGTTATATAGGGAGGGAGCGGAGTTATCTTCCGATTTCGGACAGACAGACAGTCACCCGGACTTCAACTTTTCTCGTCATCCTGATCATTTATATACATATGTATATATAACCCTATATTTATCTCGTTTAGTTTTAGGTGATACGTACAACCGTTAGACGAACAAAAGTATAATACTCTGTAGCAACAGGTCGCTAGAGTATAAAGAGTATGAAAATTAATAAATCAAAATTACCGTTCTTTAACACAAGTGTTCATACGTAGTATATAATGGGTTGTCAAAAAAGTCTTGCGGTATTTTTATTGAACTTTTTTTTTATTGAAATTGAAATGAATTTTTGATGACTCATGCCCAGCTCTTGAGCGATGCTACGGCTGCTACTATGCCGGTCTCTTTTGACCAATTCAGCGATTTTATCGCAATTTTCGACGACAGGCCTTCCGGAGCGTGGCGCATCTTCGACCACCTCTACACCAGAACGAAAACGTTGAAACCATCGTTGTGTGGTGGAAATGGAAACTGTATCGGGTCCATAAACTGCATAAATTTTATTGGCGGTTTGAGATGCATTTTTGCCTTTATCGTAGTAGTACTGTAAAATATGCCGTATTTTCTCTTTATTTTGCTCCATGTTTGCAATCAATCAATTAAACACGTATTAACGCGTGAAATGAGCTTTCCAAAAAGGTATAGCATGACCCGATGCGACGAATAAAACTAGAACTACGCGCTTTTAGCGCCAACTATCGAAAATACCGCAAGACTTTTTTGACAACCTATTATGATCATATGCCATTACTTTTTTACCAACATTTTGTGCTTTAAATTTCATTTTCAGAAAACTTAAAATAACGTAATGTTTTTAGTAATAGAAATAATACGAAGCGTTAAAAATTTTGTACAATGTTTCGTTATAAAAGCTCTATCTTATCAGTAAAGTCAAAGGATACCCCGATAACTACGAGAAGAGTTGTTGAAAATACTATTAACTTTAAATTGCATTCTCTCAATAACTTTACAAAGTCTCCATCATATTGATTTTTCGAAGGTTGAAATTGTTAAAGCAAATAATGCCAATATCCTCAAAATAAGTGAGTGATAACAGTTTAAAGTTACTGTTATGGTGTTTTAGGAAGTTTTGTAACATTTGTTTGGCAGTCAAAATAGTATGTATCTTATAAAAATTAATTTTTGAGAATCCTTTACTATCTAAAGTCGTTTGTGTGGGAACAGTTTTACAAATTTGTCTTTTACATTTAATTTTTTTGACTTAAGGAATATTGATTGAATATTCTTTTGGCCCCCTCGGGGATTTGCTATCTTGACGTGATGAGGGGGCTCAGTAGATATAATGATCCAAAGAGCGATGCTGGCGGTAGCGTAGCTACCAGTAGGGCCACCCATGCCGGTAAGGTCGATGGTGAATATCGAAGCTAAAAGCAATCCACAACATATCAGCGTCTGCTACTATAAGTACGGCTGAAAGCGGATGTCTGTACTTGTATCAAGCGGTTCGCTATATAAATGTGTAAGGACGGAAAACAGTAAACCCTTCAGAAGGCAAGGGGAAACCACTGAAGTATACTTCCCAGCATATCATATGACAATGACAGTACAACCAAAACAATGGCCCTCAGTCTCCGGCAAATCGAGGGTGCTAAGAATCCCCGGAGGGAAAACAAAACAAACTTTAAACATCGGAACATGGAACACAAGAAGTTTATACGAGCCTGGAAAACTA
This sequence comes from Bactrocera neohumeralis, assembly GCF_024586455.1. Classification (NCBI taxonomy): domain Eukaryota; kingdom Metazoa; phylum Arthropoda; class Insecta; order Diptera; family Tephritidae; genus Bactrocera; species Bactrocera neohumeralis. The sequence continues at coordinate 61,939,364 of NC_065921.1, read as the reverse complement.
GCTAATACGATTTTAGAAATGGAAAAATTAGACATCGATTTACTTGGCATAAGTGAAACATGGTGGCCAGATTGTGGAGAATTTATTTCCCAAAATACAAAGTTCTTTTTCTCTGGCAACCAAACTAAAAATCACCGCAATGGTGTAGGCATTATAGTTAAAGAAAATACTGCAAAATCTGTCATCGGATTCGTGCCGAAATCTGATAGATCAATGATGCTAAAGTTATTTGCAAAACCACTGAATATTAATATTATTCAAGTCTATGCTCCAACGGCCGACAAAAGTGATGACGAAATAGAAACTTTCTATGATGAACTAGACGAATTTATGCGATTAACAAAACCATACGAAATAAATATAATTCAAGGCGATTTTAATGCAAAAGTTGGAAGAGAAAAAGTCGAAGGAGTTGCAGGCCAATACGGCTTAGGTGAAAGAAATGAGAGAGGAGATCGACTAATTCAATTTTGTCAAGAACATAAATTAATAATTTCGAACACATTATTTAGCCTCCCAGAAGACTTTATACATGGAAATCTCCATCGGACGCCTCTGATAATATCATCAGAAATCAAATAGATTATATTCTGATAAATAAAAAATCGATTCTGTTCCTCAATAAAAAAAGTCAATATATATCCAGCAGCGGATGTACCTTCGGATCACAACTTGCTACTGGCAAAATTGCGTATTAGGCTAGCCGTAATTAAAAAAAGTAAGCCTCAATTTAAGCTAAATGTTGATAAGTTGCGAGACGAAAGTGTGAAACGCCTATTTGAAAGTGAAATCAATGAAAAAATAAATGATATCCCATCAGGAAGTGCGGAAAGTATATGGAGCGACTTAAAAGAGATAATTTGTACTACAGCAAAAAACTCTCTTGGAATGAAAAAGAAAGAAAGTAATAAAAATAATTGGATGACAGATGACATATTAAAACTAATAAGTAAACGCCGGGAATATAAAAATAAAAACACTGACATGTATAGACAACTGAATAGCAAAATAAGGAAGATGATCCGAAATGCAAAAACAAACTGGATAAACAATGAATGCCAAGAAATTGAAAGACTACAATTTTTACATGATACCTTCCATTTACACAAAAAATTGAAAGAAGCCGCAGGTATTCATCGTAAAAATCCACCCTCAATCCTTATAAATGAAAACAATGAGGTGGTATTTGACATAGAGGAAAAGAAAAGTATATGGAAGAAATATATTGGAAACGTTTTTTCGGATGACAGTAGATTGAACCAGAACCTTCATCTCCATCACAGACCAACTGGCAATTATATTACGAAAGGCGAAATAGAGAGAGCTATACAATCCATGAAAAATTACAAAGCAACAGGTCCGGATGAGGTTCCAGCTGAAATTTTAAAGTTAATAAATGACAAAAATATGACTCTCTTAGTAAAGCTTTTTAACCAAGTTTATGACAATGGCCAATATCCAAAAGACTGGTTAAAATCAACATTCATACCACTACCTAAGAAAAATAACGCGAAACATTGTAGTGAGTACAGACTAATTAGTCTAATGTCACATGCTCTTAAGATATTTCTAAAAGTCATTCACGCCAGAATATATAAGAAATGTGAAGAGTCAATGGGTAAGACGCAATTTGGCTTCAGAGAAGGTCTTGGAACACGCGAGGCATTGTTCTGTATACAAGTCTTGGTTCAAAACTGTAAAGATGTCCAAAAAGATGTATTTTTATGCTTTATTGATTATGAGAAAGCTTTCGACACCATTAAACACGATAAACTTATGGAAATTCTTCATTCTATGGGAATAGATGACAAAGAGATTCGTTGCATAAGAAATCTGTATTGGCAACAAACTGCCCATGTAAGCATCAATGGTGATATAACCGAAGAAATATCTATTTCACGAGGTGTAAGACAAGGATGCATTCTGTCACCCTTGTTATTTAACATATATTCGGAAGTAATATTTCAAGAATCGGTAACCAGTATTGATCAAGGTGTGAAAGTTAATGGTATTTTCATAAATAATATACGCTATGCAGATGACACTACACTTATAGCCGATAGCTTGATGGGATTACAAGAACTTGTAAACCGAGTTAACTTACGTAGTGACGAATATGGCCTACGCATTAACATAAACAAGACGAAGTACATGATTATTAGTAGGAAAAACATATACAATGACACACACCTCATGATTAATAACAGTCCAATCGAAAGAGTTAAAAATTTCAAGTACCTTGGTTGTCAGATCAATGAAAATTGGGATTGTTCAAAAGAAATAAAATGTCGAATCGAATTTGCGCGAACAACTTTTCTCAAATACAAAAACTTATTATGTAGCCATGACCTCAACATCACAACCAAAATACGTTTTTTAAAATGTTATGTTTGGTCAGTGCTCCTCTATGCGATGGAAACTTGGACTCTAAAAATCACAGATATGAACAAGCTAGAGTCTTTCGAGCTATGGCTTATTAGAAGAATCCTAAAAATCCCATGGACAGATCGAGTTACAAACAGTGAAGTTTTGAAAAGAGTGAACCGCAATAGAGAGTTGTTAAGGACTATAAAACAAAGAAAAGCAGCCTACCTAGGACATATTATGAGGCACTCTAAGTATGAGCTCCTACAAATAATTATCCAAGGAAAAATTGAAGGAAAACGGGGTATTGGCCGTAAACAACTTTCGTGGCTTCGAAACATTCGACAATGGACAGGAATCCAGAACATTGGCAACCTTATAGATGTGGCGAGAGATAGAGAGAAATATGCTGCGATAATTCAAAACCTGTGATATTTTATATTTTTTTTTCTTTCAATATACAATATATAGTATATATTTAACATGTAAATACATTATTATATTATTATTAAGCTTATTAATATTGTACATAGTACTAAATGTTATATGATCACCAATATTCGAATACGAATTGGCAAATAAAGAAGAAGAAGATTCTTTTAGTGTTGGAAAAGTCATCCAATTACCTTTGTGACATAACGAATATTGAATGTAACATTTTTAAGATGTGAACAGCTCCCCAATTTTAAATTTATTTTCTTAATTTCTAAGACTTAACGACTTACGACTATTGAATTGTGCAGCTTTCGCAAATATTTAAATGATGAATGGTTTTTAAGACAGAAAACTTTCGGAGAACAGTTCGCATGATCCTAAAAGAATTATTCACATACATACCCTAACTCTTCCATTTGCCACTTAAATCTTTTTTCCCAATTTTTTTAGCACAATTCTTTGTAAAGCGGATCGTGTTTTCAAGTAAGTTGATGTGATACACTTAAGCAGCCATTGTTTTCTCAGCAACTACTTCGGCAAAGTATATTTTAAAAGACTAACACTACAAAATTGTTACTACCCGTGCTGCTCGCAAGATTCTTGCTACACACAGTTACGCCGTTGCCTCGCCGACCTGAGAGATTGCCTCGGTCGCTGCCACCGCAAGTTTTGCTGAGTCATGTTCATGTGTTGTAAAGCGTTATAAATTTAACACGAAGCAATGTTACGAACTATTTGAGGGCAACACCTTTAAACAAGCTGCTGTACAGGCAAATACAACTGCAACAACAATGGCAAATACTGCACTCCAAAACTAGTGCAAACTAGTATGTTGTTACAAAGTGCACTCCCTCACCCCGCAAGCCAATCGATAAAGCGAATTGAAACGGTGCAAGATGGAGGCGTCGACGCGGAGATGTGTGGTAAGTTTAGGTTGATATTTTTCGTAGTGTAAACTAAATATATAAATAATAGTAAAAAACTATAAAATATAAAGCAATAACAGTTATAAGCACACAAGCTGATGCGATGAAGCTCGGTGAGGCGAGGCGGGAGACATGGCGACTGATAAATCGGTTGTGAAATGATTTAAGAGAATGAAAATAAAGAAATGGGGAAAGCGAGACAGAAGAAGTGAGATGTTGAAATAAGAACCGAGTTGCCATTACATGTAACTAATTTCGGAGAGATTGGAATTTTTCATCTAGACAATCTTAAACTGGGATTACTATGGAAGCTTCCTTCGAGAAGCGTTAAGTGTATTAGAAACTAAGATAAGTATATGTAGTTTATCAAGAAGTTTGTAGCCCCTAGTTGTAATGTCGGAGAATTTATGACGCTAATCAGCGCGGCGAGTTGAGCCGATTTAGTCATGTTCGCCTGCCAGTACGAGTATATACGCAAACTAATCCCTCAGTTTTGAGACATAGAGAGGATATTTTGCACTTATTAATTTCTTTTCAAGAAGCTGCTCATTTATCGGAATCGCCACCATTGGTCCACTGGAGCATGTAGCTGCCATACAAACTGAACAAACGGCATCACGTTCTTGTATGTAAATCTTCTTTAGTTTATAAGATGTCTTCCCGAAATTCGTGTCATTTTCGATGCGATGTCGACAAGCCTAAGTAAATACATACCATATATGAGACTAAAAGTAACTGCGACCAAAACTCGATACTTTTGAGAACCGCATGGCAAGCCGTTTAGAATTATAGATCTTCTTTCTGACTAATCCATATTCAAAGCCGGGCTTTCTTCTGATATTCAGTATTCTGAGGAAGCCACGAATTCCGTGAAGAAGAAGAAGAAGAAATTATATACTTAGAAAAGTGGATGAAGAATTCTTCCTCGATTATTCGATCTAAACATTTTCCTTGATACAACAGCAATGCGGCACTAAGTACAGTGCTTATGAAAACTCAACTTATTCCATGTCTTAAGTAAGAAATACAGGATTTGTCCGGAAAGTAATAGGACTGATTTTTTTCACCGCGACTGTACTTCGATGAGTGCGCGCACCGGCTGCATTCGGTGAAGGGCATTCCAGGCTAACGAAAGAGCGGCTACTTAGTTGTCTCCGTCAGTTTTGTTTCTGTGAGTGGTGCAAGCTGAAAATGCAGCGTTCGTCAGAGCAGAGGTACGCGATGAAATTTTGAGTGAAACTCGGTAAATCTGCGACAGAGACTTTGATATTCTCAAGCAGGCATATCCAGATGTTGCTTTAGGAAGAAGTGCTGTTTTTCGGTGGTACCAGGCCTTTTTGGAGGGCCCCGAATAAATCGCCGACGTAGACCATGCTGGGAGACGTCCAACTTCGACAAACACCGACAATATGACTCGTGTGCGCATAGTTTTGAACTCAGACTGTCGACTAAGTATTCGTTTAATTGCCCAGATGTTAAATTTATCAAAATCTGTGGTTCATAACATTGTAACGGAGCACTTGGATATGCGCAAGGTGTGCGCGAAAGGTGCTCACTGACGACCAGAAATTGCTGCGAGTGGAAGTGTGCCAAGAAAATTTGAACATGTGTGAAAGTGACTCCCAATTTTTGAATAAACCTCTCTCTCAACTCTCAAGGCTATTCCGGAAAATGCCTTCAGTGACGCCTTCATTTTAATGCTACGAGTATAACAAACCAAATCCTTAGTGACTCACGCCCAGTTAATTGATCTCAATCACTCAACCCTCATCAGATAGATGCTACTACCGACAAGTGGCTTTACTTATTGAACCACGTTTTGAACATCAGTTTACAAGTACGCTGCAAATAGTATGAGGTTTTATTATATACCTTTGGCAACCCTGCTGGCGCGTGGAAAAGTATACGTGGCTGGTTTTTTTACTATTGTGTAGTATCTAAACATATAAGCGTCAATTTCCAGATAAGTGTCGTCAGCACTCAGCGATGACTGGCAGTAGCGAAAGATTCAAACGCTGTTTTCATTTCGCCGAATAGAGCCCATAACGAGCACACAAGCTTCGATCATTGAATTCGTTTTACACACAAAACATTTTTGCGTTCTTCACACCGCGCTTTTCATTCTTCACAGGTCTAATCATCGACCAAGTGAGCAAACAATTCATTTCTTGTGAAAGTATTTCAAGTAGCATTTTTATCTACATTCATTGTATTTCAAATCACGAATCAATATTTTTCGAACACTGTATTGTATGAGCGTTAGGCAAAAAAGAAAACTTTGAAATTTCTCGGTTTTTTATTGAGATTTTAATTGGCGGGCAGGATAGTAAAACCGTAAAAAACAGCTCGTGCAAGAACTGAAAGTTTATTATCATTGAAATGGTAATTTCAATTTAAACTCCAAAATATATTAAGAAAATCATGCTTTTTTATCGACATTTTTTCAGCGATAAAATTTCTGACTCCACTAACAAATTTTTAATTTTACACTTTTTTTGGAATTTTCTTAGTTTAACTAGAAAATAAATTATTAAAATATATGAATCTCTTTGGATTTGTTGTTTCCGATAGAAATTGCGACCTGCATCCTGCCCGTATTTTTTCAAAAATGTACATGCGTTACGATGTAATCGGCGATCGCTAATCGCTTCGATGCTAATACCAAACTTTTTGTTCCAAAAAATTTGTGAAAGATGTTCAAATATATAACTATAAAGCCTAGAAATTTCGCTTGAATCAATTATTTCTTTCCCTCCAAAAAAAATCCTCAAAAAAAGCGATTTTTTGAAGCCTCGAAAGCAGGCTCTCCCCTTAACACTTGCCATTGTCCGCGATCTTCACTGTTCGGCGACACGAGAGAAAAGATTTTGTGCGCCGACAACGCAGCCGCGGTCAACATTTTAAACATGTTCGCGCACCGATCTAAAAATCAAAAATTTTCGTGAACAATCAAGGTCCGAGATACAAGCGATAAACCGCAAGCGCACACATGACTGCCAGTAGCGGCAGATTGGCGATGTTGTTATTGTTGCCGCTTACTGCCGCATTGCAACTTTAGATTCAATTGACTGTGACGCAATTGGATTTTGTCACCAGCAGCTGAAAGACCGACAGGCACATGCGAACACAATTGACTAGAGGAGAACCTAACTCTCAGTTCAAACACAAATGAAACACACTACGTGCATTTCACGTGTGGATCCAACTAAGGGAACATAGAATTTATAAGGTGCGTACATAGAGAATTAGGTGAAATAAGTGCTGCTACGGCAACTATTCATGCAGCAATGATGCGGCATAAACGCATTGACTCAGTGAATGGAATAAATGACAAATCTTTGTGCCAGGTGAGTGGCATTTTTACCGCAACAAAGTTTAATGGTCTTTACTTTCAAACAGGTTTAAGTGTGGAGAGTATTAAAATATATCAAGTGACGTAAACGTGAGGCATTTAAGGTAGATAAAGATAATAGATCTTATTATTCAGTTTAAAACGACTTCAAAAGGTCCATTCATTTATCTTCTAGCTATCATCGGAGAACTGAACGGAAAGTAAAACTGGCACAAAAGTCTCCTATGTTAGCTTTTCTGCTTGCAGAGTTTATACGCTCCTTATTGTATTACTATATTCCCTAAATAAAATCAAGACCTTTATTTCTTATTCAGGGGCACAAAACTAAAGTGGCTAAAGTTTAATTTATGTAGTTTGAGAATAAATGACCTCTCACATTATCTAAGAAGTACACCCCTTTCCCACTAATGTCAAGTTTCTCTGTATCCGTACTAAGACTTTCTAAAACTTCTTAATTTCGTTAATTACTATGCTCTCTGAAAGCTAACCATAAAATTTTTTTGAAAACAAAATCTTGTATACAGGCATTATATTATTTCCAAGAAAAAAGGGTTATACGAGTAAATTTAACGACTTTTGGACTTTCATCAATGCTTTTCCCTTATATTATTTCACATTCATTCTGCTTTTCTGGTATGCTATATCTGTTAGTGTGAACAGTTTATTAAAAAAAGCTATTCATTTGCGTATCATGGTCGAAGAGACTGATCTGAAAAAACTAGCTTTATGTTTGGAAAATATAGTAAATTGAGAGCAGTTTTTCGAATTTAAATTTATTTATATAATTCTTTTTCATATATATTGTTTTATTTTTCCTTCATTGGGCGATCTCCGGTAGTCGTACTTTTTTGGTTTCAGAAACAAACTGAGAACAGTGTTTGCAATATGTGATATAATTTTTTAAAGTAGGTATTTTTAAGTTTTTTTTTATTGAAATTGTTGATGGCTTAATTCCTGCAGCTCATTTAGAGGAATAATATTCTCTCAGTAAAAAAATTAATTAATTTAGAATAATTTTTCTCTTCGTAGTAAACTCAAAAAAAAACTTAAAAAATAATGAGAACGGCTTACCATTTCAAAAGAGATTGCAACTTTTATGAAGTTGTAAGCAAAACCACATATAGAAAACTATAACAATTATAATGGCATCTAAATAAATGCTCTTGCAGTAGTAAAGTTAATAAATTGGGGACTTTTTATATTATACCAATTATTTAGCATTTTTACGAATATATTACCAAAAACATTACAACTATATTTATAAATAAGCAATAGTTTTTAATAATTGGGGACAGTTTTTTATTTAACAGAAAGAACCAGTATGCAGAAAAATACAATATATGAAACTAAAACAATTATAAGTTGCATGCAAGTATTTTTTCTCACAGTAGCAAAATTAATAAAATGAGAACAGTTTATCATTTAAGTAATTTAAACAATTATAAAACGGGAACAGTTTTCTTATAAATGCAGCAAAGTTACCCCCAATGAAAGCAAATTTTCCAACCAATTTTTTAATATTCGAAAGCGTTAATATTTTTCTACAAAGTTATATGCAAATGTAATGTTAAAGGATGCTCGCTCACCGTTTGATAAAAGTATAAATGCGAATCAAAGTTAAAACGCCGTGACAATGAGGGCCACTAAGCAGCAACGACAACGCCAAAGAGACAAAATGTCGCCGACTGGAATGCACTGATGGAATTTTCGCCAACACCTACGAGACAGCGGCAGCAATCAACACATACACAACGCTCGTTCTAGAGGTGGTAGAACTACACAGAGCACAAAGCAAGTCAAAGATAAATGTATAGGCATTCAGAACCAATGTAGAACAGGATGGCAATGCTAAGCACGTACAATTTGGACGCTACAAAACTGTCAGTATGTTCACCCATGACTCTATGTACATGTATGTTTGTGTGCTTTGAATAGAAGCTTAATCGGCGCATCAGTATTTTTGTATTTGCACACGCCTCGGCCGTCGCGTTTGGAAGCCAACGATTACTCACTTCAATTTCTGACTACCACGCTCTACCTGACTGGCTTCCTACTGCCAACTTCCGGTGCTGTGGTATTCTTCCAACGTAAAATAGCATCGCCACTCCTCACCTCACTCTCCCTCTTTTCACCGCTAGCAAGCGCGTGCTTGCACTTTTCGCCGACAAGCCTTTAAATGCTTCATTGAATCAATTTGCTCCATGCAAATTGTGCAAATGAATGAATCGTGCGCAAATTACATTTATGCAGGTTCTTGTATAGTATGTACCTACATACTATTTATCTGTATGTGTGTTAATCAATATTAGTGCATGTACATGGAAAAACTTTTTTTTATTTGCTTTATTAACTTACAAGCGAATAAGGTGAAAAGTGCAAAATGAAAAGTTTGTTATTTCTAATGCATTGTTGTTATTGTTGCATTTATATGTATATATGTACATATATGTTACTTGTGTGTATGTGCTTTTCATACAATCTTACCATCGCAAAGTTTGTCTAAATTTGATTAGTGTGCATACGGCGTCGAGCACCTAGAATTGAATTTGTAGAAACACAAGGGTCTGTGTAAATATTTTTAATATCTAAAAACGTTGACAAATACGGTAAAACCGTTATATAAAACTTTTCAACTGTTGGCGAAGATTTGCTGTTTCAGGGGTGTATATGCTTAGCCGCTCCGCTCTCGCTAAGCTTGGGTTAAGTACTTGGCCGAATTTAGTTTTTTTTAGTCCCGGTGGCTAGAACTATTTAGTTTTAGGTAGATCTCAACTCAAAAAGGGATTACAGGCATTTTTTTCATTCTCATGGAACCACTGGCTTAGTATATTAAAAATTTGATCTCTGCTTACCCGACCTGATCTCAGTAAGAACGAGTTTAGATTTTATTCCTCTACTACTCTACTTTGCTTTTAAGTAGAGCTCTACCCTAAGAGAGAACACAAAGCTACTAGCTTATTATTAGTAGAGATCTTAACTTCTCTAGTTTTTCAAAGACGGAGTCAAGACACTATATTTTATTCAGTATAATGGTCACTCGATCACCTTTCATTCACTTCATTCATGTCTGATGACTTCAGAACTTGTAGATCTCAACTCAAAAAGCGACTACTTGTGCATACATTTTTGCATTTTCCTGGAGCAACTATCTTGGTAGTAATAAAATATGATCTTTACTCATCCTAAGCTTTCTGATGTCCTTCAAAGACCGAGTTAAACTAATTTTTATTCATTTATTTCTTTAGTTTTCTGCTCTTTTGTTCCATGTTAAACCAGAGTATGATGACTTCAGATCTCGTACTCTTGATTTCGTAGCTTTGCCTCGTAAGTATTTACGGTTTATGCTAATTTAATCGATTTTGTTGTCCTAGTTTCTAAACTAGTATGACAGCTTGACTTTGAAACATAATGTATTCGCTGTTATTTCAGATATTAAGTCCTGATAAGTTAACCCCATAAGCAAAAATCTCCATATAACTTCAGATCGAACAAAATGAGACATTGTTGTTGTCGTATCAAAGCATTTTCCATTTCATTCTGTTGAAAACCATCACTTCATTTATTATGAATTCTGATCCAATTATATAATTATAAGAAACGGCGTTTCTCAGCTCTTGCCTCTCGGATCATAACACACTGGCTTTTAAATAGAATTGGAACATAGAATTAACGGTACGAGCTGACAGATATAAAATTTCTTCACTGCATATTTCTACCATAATGAACGTATGTTTCTAACTATCACCAGCAGGACTTTTTTCAATAAAGCTAGCCGTCAAAGTTTTAATCCTGTACCATGCCGACGCAGTAATGAAGATCATAAGATTTTACCTTCCGTAAATCCATTGTAAGCAGCTTACCCGTAAAGTTTCATACTTTATTCAAACCCTTACTCATGGAATCTCGTCGGGTCAAAAGTAAAATGAGGCATTACTGAGGCTCTGTTGAACTTTTTCGAGAGTCTTTTCCATTTGAGTCTTTTTGATTCGAGTCCTCCTCCAAACTCCAGGAAATCCCCTTTTACCGAACCGCTTGTATAAGACAGATGTTCGCACCCTTTCATAGACAAACGCATCCAACTTACACTTTCGTGGGACTTCCAATTTAAACAGAAGTCATCTATATCAGAAAGCCATCAATAACCTCCTGCTCTTTAAAATGTAAGCCAAGTCAAGTCCAACAGAATACTAGTCACTAACTCAATTCTACACCAACAATTTTTTCACTAACTTTTCCTTATTCCTTCTTCCTCTGAACTTAGTGCCTCCTAATGATATCTATGCCGTCATTGTTATCATTCCTCGAAAGGCTGCACGCGTTTGCAACACTCTTCATTTACACAGCGTACTCCTGTCGTCTCGTATGACACCGCTGCTGTGTTGTTGCTTGTCTCTTGCTTATCCATTTGCCTGTAAATTGATTTTCTATATACCAGTGGATATAGTGGGATCAAAATAACTGTGAACAACAAGCTAAATTGTGTTCCTGTAATTCTGATGCAACCGGTGCGCGTCACTTCTATAGCAATCTTAGCTCAGCTGTTTCCTGTCGCTGCCCTTTAGTATCGTCTCGTGGTGTTAGCAAGAACATCGAAAACCTTTTTGCATGCGAAAACAACTTGTTTGAAATTTCCACATCATCTGCTGATGCAAGCACGCGACTCCTCCCAAACAGCAACCACCTCCCAAATTGCACACTGGCAGCTCGTCCCTCAAAACTGTTGCATTCCAAGTAATGGTTGTCGCCGCTTTGTCTCTTTTTATTTATTTTTGCTCAATTGTTGCTTTTTCCCTGCCTTTGTTAGTACTTTGTTGTTTTTTGCATTGTTTGTGTTTTTTATGCTAAGTACTTTGGCTGGCAGCTAAATGCAACTTTTCAGCTGCTCTCCTCTTCCTGCCCTTTCGCAATAAGATATTGAATTAATGCACAGAACTCACTTCACACCGACAAACGTTGTCGATGAATCGATGAAACTTGAAACTAGCGCTTCTCATCCTCCCTTTGCCGCTTGTTTGCAGCTTTGATTAGATTATTGGTCTGCCGCCTGCGCTTGTCGGGTTGTTTGGAGTTCAAAGTTGCAGACAGTTCTGCGGCGTGAAACTTGGTTTTACTTTGAGGTGCATGAATAAATGTCTAAATGAATTAAAGTTAATTTTCATATTCCTTAAGTAAACTTTTGGTTGGCAATCAAAGTTGTGGCGTTGCGTAGTCTTAACACTGACCTAAGAGTTTTAACGGTATAAACAAGTGTATTGAGTTAATTTTTTAAATAAAAACATCAATATTAATAAAAATTTGGTAGGTCTTACTTCCGTAGATATTTATTCGAGCGCCATCTCTTAGTTTAGGTGTGCGTATTGACGTAAACTGACAAATATGAGCAGCTCCCAATTTTAAGCCGCATCCGAACAGTTCTTGAATTCTGTTAAAAGACTTTTTTCGGTTTAGCACACAGTCGGATCTTTGGTAATTCGTATGCTGGAGCGACAGAACTTCCTTCCAACTTGGAATATGAGTCCGACCCAAGAATTTTTGCTCATTTTCGGAATGTTTACCTTAAACCGACTTTGCTACAATTTTATTCATAAACTAATTTGTTTTGAGGAGAGTTGCCTCGAGCCCAATAAAAAGCTCAATCCGCTAAAAACGATTTTAAACTTTAAATGTGGTTTTCAGCCCTTAAATAAAATTAATGCAATTCTGTACCTAATTAAACCTTGAGAAAATTAGTAAAGGAAAACAAATGTATGGAGGTCACAAGGAATTTTCTCTGGTTTGAAACTCTTTTCGACAGAAAAGAATCTTTCCAGCGATTGAGAGAATCCATAAGATGCCTTACTTGGTATTGAGGATCAATAAGATATCAGATGTCAACTAGATCTTTTTGTTGTCAAGACTGTCGGATCTATATAATCGAGACGAATTCGGATTTTTATCCGCTCCGATCCATTCAACAATCTGAGTATCCTTCAAATAAGAGAATGATTATTAAAGAAGCCGTTTCACAACCAGAACTGATTTATCTGTTCCTAACACTACTTAACTTCCGTTCACACTTACGTTCCGGGGCTTATTTGGCTTCGTCAGTTACCGTTAATCCTCAGCATTTTCATCTTAATTTTTACAATGCAGTGGAATTCATTTTTTATTCCGTTTCAAAAACTTACAGAGCTAGAGAATCTGAACAAATTTGACTGGCGGGTTCATATAGAAACAATTCAGCTGATGTAACTTGATTCATCTATGCTTGTTTCATGAGGTCGGCTACAAAATATAACTCTGAAGTGTTGTTCCGTATATGAGCAATCCCACAATATATTTGGAAGAGATATATTGCAGATAACACTTGAATGAATTCCGGTTTCGGTAACTATATTTCTAAGTTTTTTTTTATTAATAATGGTTAAAGTCTATCCGTAAGAGCTGCTTTCCTATAGGTATGGAGTTGCTTCGAATTACAGCTTTAACTATTAAACAACATAGTTGAAATAATATTCCGTGGATTTAACCACTACCAAATGAAATTTAATATTTCAACTATCAAAATATATCCTCTTGATAAATCTTAAAACTTACCAAATTATATAAATGACTAGCTAACCCCGCAGCCGTTGTCCTGCGTGAATTTATGTGCTTTGAAATGGAAAGAAAGTTATATTTATCATTTCATTTTTTTTTTTCAATGTTACGCAGCTTGATAAATAACATTTTTTGGTCTCTGTTCCGGTGTACAGAAAAGATGGCTTACCAACTCGTGAGAACGCCACGTATGTATATCTGACCGTGTGAAAAACATAGCATTTCCAAATTTATGCCACACACTATGCGACTATCCTTGTGTCCTGTTGATTGTCATCTCAAATGCAATTTTCACTGGAAACGGAATACGTTTGAACTGAAATGGCAAATAGTTAGAACTCAAAAGAACTTTTAGAATCAATCATTCTGCCCCCCTTGTATTATATAGTGCAGATTGTGGATTTTGAAGGCTGATATGTCGAAATGTTTATCGCGAAAAGTGTGCGAACTTCGTTTTCATTCCAGTGATTAACATGTTCCAGCAAGTGTAATTGCTGGCTTACTTCTCCAAAACTTGCACACATCGTACCATTCACAGTACGCAATGACTCAAATAAAGTTGAACCGCGTACATTAATCAATAGCAACCGAAGTTAGAAGCAATCGTGGGTTTTTCGGGTGGATTGTGAAAACTCGTCTTAATGTGTTGAGAACATACCTGGATGTCCATCTACTGGTTTGCCTTGCTTTCTACGTAACTATTACTTCGACGATGCATTCCACGTATAATATCAAGGCATTTTCGAATGAGCAATGTTCTCGGATCACTGACGAAAGTTGAGAAAAACTCGTTAATTTAGTTGGTTTTCCAATATATTCTCTGGGTTGAAATACACTCTTTGGTCATTCTTCTAATTAACTGCGAGACGCACAACAGTCGGAAAACGTTCATGAACTGCAAAAGTAAATATCTTACTTAACACTTCATTGCAGTACACGTAGCGGCCCATTTGTTATTTCTTTCGGGGACGGACTTGCAAACGCATTTGATCGATTTCAACAAACTGCAATACTCAACATTGATATGAGTTTTGAATGTGAATTAGACAATAGTGGTGAATATAGTACTGTAGATGTGTTGTCAACTTCGATATTCACTCTTCTAAATTGAATGCTGAGTGTTCTGCCATTGTCGTCTGGTGAGCGACGCCGATACAGTGAATATCCATCATTTCCCATTTCCGTTTCCGAAAGAAAAGCACATGAGTAGTGTTTCGTGCATTTATTGTCAGGCATACAAACCAAAGTGGGATTGTAAGGTTCGCAAGGTCCATGAACCATATTGGTTTTCATTACTTCGTATAATTCTGCTTCTATCTCTGGATCAGAAATTTCCGCAGAAATGATTTCATCAAATTGATTTGGTGTAACCACCATCCAGCATCCAAAGAAGAATATTTGCGTGCGGCAAACCTCTCTTTTGCCACTCAACAGAGTACATCCAGCATCTAACTGCACCACATATACGTTGCTTTAAGATAAAGTTTACAAAACATCCCAACTGTTGTTTGAAAAGTTGTCCTCTGACATCGTGACGATCGTTTGCTGATTGCCCGCGATCCATAATTTCATTCGTATGTCATCGCATCCTGGGAATACTCGGTCATG
>NC_065921.1:61766465-61924000 GCF_024586455.1 Bactrocera neohumeralis | reverse complement strand
GGTATACTATTTTTTGAAAGTAGGGAATGAACCCGCTTGACATTGGAACCAAAAAAGTTTTCATTTTTAAAATTAAATTTTTTAAAGACCCAAAGAAGGGTTTAAAACTCATTTTCCCACCCCAATTAACTAAATTGGGTTAAGGTTCAGGTGGGGGAACCAATTGAGGAATTGTCTTTTTGCCCCCAAACCCCAAATAACCGGGTTCCCTGTTTTTAAAAAAAGGGGGCCCCCATTGGTTTCGTTTTTTTCCCTTTCTTCCCATCGAATATAGAAAATTTGATGGTAAATTTGATCACGAAAAAATCGATTTTTAAAACGAGTAAAAAAAATTTTGGGAAAATGGTTATAAATAAAAAAATTATAATAAAAAAAATAAGTCTTCCCCTTTATTAATACCAATATTTTTTAGAATTTTGCAAAAAAAAAGTTTGTTTAACCTTTCCCTTTTGCCATTTTTTGGGTTATTTTTGGGGGCCTTTTGGGAAAACAGTCGCCTGACGGCCCGACGTTCCCCACCATGGTCAGATATTTATAAAGGATTCTTAAAATTTGGGGCTGATCCCCGTCCTTAAAATTTCCAATGGGTTTTCGTGATTTCATCATAAAAGCGGAAAGGGAAACCCCCGGCTCATCGGGAAAAGGCCATGGCCTTTTGAAAATTTCCAATTTTTAGGGACTCTTGTGGTGGTCCTCCCCAATGAAAATTATCCTCATTTTTATAAAAATTTCCCGATGACCCCGAATTTTTGGCCTGGGGGCTGCGGCTTTCGTTGGATCTTTTTTTTCAGGAAACAGACCCCATGCAAGGGACCCCAAAAGGGGTTTTTTAAATTTGGGGCCCAATACCGGGCTAAGCGGGGTTCGTTTTCGATAACCCCCATTCTTTCTGAATTCCCCCCAAGAAAAAAGGGGACGTGGCTTTTTGGAAATTTAAAATTTTTAAAGCCGAGGCAAAAAGGAAGGCAATGAATAAGTGGTATTATTTTCTGCTAGTGCAATACTTATCCCGGGAGACCCCCTTTGAGCAGCTTTTTATTGGTTTGAGCCCTTTAAAATGGGTTGTTCTTTTTTTGGGCCAGCTACCCTGGTGCATTTTTGTGTCGGGATGATTATTTGTTAACAATCTCCCCCAAGTTCCCATAAATTTCATTGAAGAAGCTATTCCATTTTAAAAAAACCGTTGAAAATTTAGGTTTTCCCCGAGGTTGATTTCGGGTTCGTTGTTTGCTATGTTGCTTTTGTTTAAACCACGTCACAACATTTTGACTTTGTTATTAACTCCCCAAGTGGTTTGCATTTTTCCTTTTAAAAATTTTTCAAAATTTTAAAAAATATGAGCAAAAAAAAGGATTGCTTTTCCAAAGGCAAAGGTTTAAAAGCTTTCACCATATTTTAAATTGCCCGGGGTCCCCACAGGGGGAAATTTTGGGTCTTTGTCAATACCCTTTTCGTCGCAAGTGTTCAGCAGCATTTAAACATTTGTTGTGATGTAGGGCCCGTTCATTTGTTTGGGCCCCTCCCAGAGTGATGAAAACAACTAAACGCCAACCCCCGGGGAAAAAAACCTGCACCCCAAGAAAGCTCCCCCCTGGACACCCCGATTTGACCCCAGCCCAGTTGTCAAAAAATTTTCAATCCCCGGGAAAAAACTTTTCACGGATGATTCCTGAATACACTTTGTCATAAACCCCAACGAGTGAGTTTGTTTTTGGGAAGTTTATAACGCGGCTAATCATTTTAAGGAAATTGCGAAAGCCTTCGTTCTCTACAATAGTAAATGGCTGATTATCCTTACACACCATATTTTTTTTGGCAAAATTTTTTAATTTTTTGTAAAACCTTTGGGAAAAAGAAAAAAACCTTCAAAACAGCTTAATTTTTTGGGGTTTTTTGGTGGACCAACAGTTTTTTTTTTGGTTTTTTAAAGGGTCACTTCTATCACTTTTTTTAGTTTTTTATAGTTTTAAAAAACTTGTTGGGGGAAAAAGAACCAAAAATTTTTTGAGCCATCTCTTTGGTTCAAAGTTCCTTTTAACGAATTTTTTTTGGGGTCCCCCATCAGGTTTTGTATTTCCGCAGATTTAATTTTTTTGGCAAAGTCTGCATTTTTGGGCCGTTGTTCCCTTTCTTCTTTTCCCAAAAATTTCCGCCCCCCTTTTTTTTGGAGCCATAATGTTTTTTTTTCAAAACAACAATTTTAAAATTCATAAAAAAAAACTAACTTATTCCATTACGACCCCTTTTTTCCAATAAATTTCCCAAAAAGAAATGGTAAAAAATTTATATTTTATTCTTTTCCCACATTTTTATTTTTTTAAAAACGTTTACACAATTTTTCCCCAAAGAAAAACCCGGGGAAAAAAATTTCCCGATGTTTTTAAAAATACATCGATGCTCAATACATCAATCCTTTTAAAAAACATCGGTTTTTTTTTCGATGCAGGGGGAAAAAACATCGTTTTTTTTGGGATGCGTCGAGGGTTATGGGAAATCAATACTCGTTCGAGGTTTACAGGAAGTTCGATTGCGTCTGCGGAATCGATTAAATTCGTTATCCCGTGCTCGCTGCTGTTGTGATCGATGTGCACGAACTCGTTCCATTCTCTCCCTATCCACTTGATAGTTATTTACTCTTGAACGTAATTCTCCCTTACTTGTACGACTGTTACCATTATCAGCATCTCGCTGGTCATTAGTGCGATTGGAGCGTAAAGTAGCTCGTCGCACATTTACACGACTTCGACGACCTATGTCAGGTCGTTTTCTTTTCCTCTGCATTGTAAGCAGCGAGAAGAAAATCACTTTTAGCAGTATTTCAATATTTCTCCAATTAAATGTTTCTTTTTTTAACATCAGATGACAAAACCAAGGATGTTAAAGTAGGAGCGCACCAAAAAGTCTCTAAATTTATGGACAAAACAATGTAACGTTCGGATACACTTATTACTTACTTATTACTTTCTTATTTCTCCAATTGAATGTTTTTTTTTTTAACATGAGGTGACAAAACCAAGGATGTTAAAGTAGGAGCGCAGCAAAAAGTCTCTAAATTTATGGACAAAACAATGTAACGATCGGATAAACGTGCTTTTTACATGAGATGACAAAACAATGGAACGTTCGGATACACTTATTACAGGGCATCTCGACAGGATAGAATTTATAGAATACTAACTGTTATTGGCATTGCCAAATCTGTATGTGGGCATTTGCTATCATGATATAATCATTTGCGCAAAAGCGAAGGGTAAGTAGGTTCGAGATGATGTAGCGTATGCTTTGAGCTCTTGAAAAATTTATTTTATCATTTGCGAAATGCCGTCGGGTAGGTAGCTGATGTAGGGCACGTTTTGAGCTCTTGAACTCCTTAAATCTTTTGTGTGAAACATAAAAAAAGGATAAATATCCTTTTGTTTACAAATGTATTTTTGGAAAAATAAGATAATAACAAAGGATAAAGATCCTTTTTTTACAAATGTATTTCTGGGAAAAATAAGAATTTATATTTTTGGACTACTATATAATAATTGTGGCATAACTTTTATATACCAATTAAACTAATAAATTTAAAATGAGAAATGATATTTTGATTTATGCTTGTATAAGTTTATTAAATTTAAGACTTCCCAACCCAATTTGCATTATATTTCTATAAATTAACAATATTATACTAAATATTAAATGTTATTTTGAAAATGTACTTTATTTTTATAATATAACACAACCGTCTTAACTCGCTCTTCTAATTTTCATATTACCAAAATTAAAATGCCGTCGGCATATGTGGAAATGGGATATGTTGCCTCTTCGAAATTTTCATATAAATGAAAACTGCGCTGTTAAACTGCTGAAGAGACAGCTTCTAGCTTACGATATATGGCAAACTATGTATGTAGTATTCTATATCTAGTAAGCAATGAGCAATGTGGAGTCTTCACAGGCAGAGGTGCCCCGTTATTATAATAAAAGTATTTTTGAGAGTTGGTAACACTGTAAGGTTGGCACCATCAAACATGTCAACATATTAATTATATTTATATATTTTGAAATTTGAAATTGAAATTTAAATACACGATGTTATGAGCAAAGTTGATATTATGTTGTCGATTCAAAAGTCTTGTTTTAATGCGTTCTTCAATTCGAGTGGAACTGATAGTACAAATACCGTCAAATGTTTGACAGCAAGTAAGTGGTCAACTTTTATATGGGAAAATGGAATTGTCGTTTTACTCTATCTTACTCGTAGTTTTTGCTTATTTGCTCACCGTTTAGACCTACCCTGGACTACGACAAACATTTTAAAACCAAAGTCAGCTCAATCGGCCCAGCCGTTCCCGAGTTTTAATCAGACTAACGAACAACAATTCATTTTTATTTATATAGAAGATATAAAAGATAATGAATTATTATGCCCTTAACAAGGCATGTTAAGTTTGCCACGAAGTTTGTAACACCCCGAAAGGAACGTCGGAAACCAAAGATAAATGTCTTATAATTAAATGATGGCATGACGAGCTGAGTCGATCTAGTCTTGCCCGTCTGTCTGTCGGTCTGTCCGTCTGTTTGTCTGTTGACTCAAAAGTTAGTTTAATGACACGTTAATATCTTGTTTGTTCGCCGCATGAGCTTTATATTGTTCCAACCCATTTGGCATTAAATTTATGATATTCTCTAAAATATTTGGGCTTATATTTCGCTTAGAATTAATATACAGTCTTTGCAGCACCTTTTTTAACAAAAATTTCCCTTTGAAATGGCCTAAAGCTGTTTAATGGGGTTCAAATCAAGGGACTAATTGATGTTTAAGATCGTTATCCGTCATGAAAATATCTCCTTATCGGCGCACGAGTCCGAATATATTCAAACTTGAAACATATAAGCCCTCCGCCGAAGTACAACCAGGAAATTTTCTCTAAAACACCTCTAAGCCATCAGCGATCCTTCACCAAATTTCATTCACAGGTCTATGTTGCGATCTTGTACACCAACTTATATGTCAATCCGTGTCTGATGCTATTCGATCAATTGTGGAATCATCGGAGCAAGTAATTTTCTTCCCATCATCGATGGAAATTGTTTGTGTTGTTTGGCTCTAACAGAGCCCTACGGTGCTTATTGTTTAGGAACGATTTTTTACGATCGCTCTAGACTTAAGTCCGTTATTTTTCAAGCATGTGCGTACTTTCTTATCACAGACATTGACTCCATGGGCCTCTTTAATGACTTCATTAGTTTTCGCTGTGATGTTTGTTGCTTCTGCAACAATTTAGTCCCTGGCAATTCGTGCAATAGTAGCAACCTTAACGGACGGGAACCAATTTTACGTCTAATATCTAAAAGTAAATGAAAGATTAATTGTATAAAATAATAATATTATCTGAAAGAAAAGATTCATTAAATAAAAATAGTGATACAATCTGATAAGAAAGAATAATTATAAAAAAATCATAATACGTTATATCTGAAAGAAGAGAATAATATTATTATCTTATTATTTAAACTATAAAACAAAAATTTGTTTTCACATATTATATTGGATTGTGCAGGCCGCCTTAAACGCATAAAATACATACATACATATGTATGTACATATGTATTTATTTTTGTGTATTATATTGGACTGCGCAGTCCAATTTCAAAGTACACACAGTTTTTTTCACATACTTACTTAAAAATTGATATTTGCTACTTCTGATGATATTGCTGCTGCTGATATTTACAATTCAGTTCTGATTTCCAATGCTATAAAACAAATGAAGTAATTATTTGCAAATTATTTAAAAAACAATTACATAAAAATCATTCACTGACCTTCTTGTTGTACGAGCCTCCTTTACGATGGTACGATCACGCATGACATGCGTCTTTCAGTCGTTTCATTAAAACCTCTCCTCCTTTGGGATTTTCTTTTGGCACTATTGACAATTATGTTTTCTTTCAAATAAATCAAGAAATGAAAGAAGCTGTTTTTCATCGCATGGTGTTAGTGCATAGAGAAAAATGGGCAATTCACCAAAGCTAGTATGTGTCGTTAATGAGATGTGTTTTTTAGTGGGTTAAAGTCCCACACTACTGTTGTAAGTTGTCGCCATAAAAAAAAAAAAAAACAAGGTGCTACCTAAAAAAAACAAACAAAAAAAAATTCATATTTCAACAGCTGCTACCACTTTGGCCACACGCACTCTTAGACGTGACTAAATATACCGTCATCCATTATAGAAATAAATATACGAGTGTGTGTAAGTGTGGGCGTATTAAGCTGTTTCAATCAATGCAGCACATAATATTGAGGTTATTAACTCGCTTCAATAATCGGTTTAACAACAAAAACAACAATGGTGGCATTAACACACTTCTTCGGCAGCTTCCTCTTTTCCGCATGCGAAAAGTTTTCATTGCTACTACATTTATTGTTCATGTTGTTGACCACAGCAGCGCCTGCAACACTACCACACTGTCATAATTGTTTTTCGCTTGTTCGAGCACGTGAGGTTCGCGATGGCGAATCATTTGAACGAAGCTTAAGAGAGGTGACAGAGGCTAATGCTGTGCGAGACATACTTCTTCTTCTACATTTTTTGTACCAAAATTCGCAGTCTTAATTTGGCTTTTGCAGCTCGTCAAAGAAAGCGAAAGGGCAGTACAAGCTTCCATGCAAGATAGGATTATAATTTTTGATTGCAATTTTTCTTCTCTAATGATAATCGATTTAACGTATTCTAACAAGTTTTAATCAAAATTTAAGTCACATCTTATTACAATGAGAAAGCTGCAGATAAAAGACAATCGCTAGGTAAACCCTTTTCATTATTATAGAAATTTAAATACATGATTCTTCATGTTGTCAATTCCGCAATTTATACCGTTAAAAAAAGGTAATTTTTTCCGTTTCTATTATGGGAGAATAAAAACAGATCACATCCGATTTTTTTCATATATATTATATTAAAAGGTATTATTGGACTACAAAATAAAAATTATTTTATGTCCAAAAAAATTATATATTATTTATAATTATTATAATAATTAATTATACCGAAATTCCTCTAATAACTAACGATGAGGTATGTGAAGAAATAAAAAAACTGAAGTCTAAGAAATCGCCTGGGTTTGATCTCATTACCAGTGAAATATTAAAATAGCTTCCTCACAACGTTATATGTAAAATTACTGCCATAATGAATGACACCATAAATCTTCAATACGTTTCTATTTATTGGAAAACTGCAGAGGTGATTATGTTCAATAAACCTGGTAAGCCAGCGCATGAAATTACTTCTTATCGGCCCATATCTCTCCTGCCAATACTCTCAAAACTATTGGAAAAACTGCTAGCTGTGCGTATGAACAACATAATTGAAGAGAGGAAGCTGATACCAGCGCTTCAGTTTGGCTTTCGAAAAAATCACTCCACTATTGACCAAGTACATATTTAGAATAACTCGAGTCATTGAAAATGCCTTCGAAGACAAAAAAGTTTGCTCGGCCGTTTTTCTCGATGTGTCTAAAGCCTTTGATAAAGTTTGCCATGGCGGGCTCCTAAACAAAATTAAAATGCTTTTACCAAAAAAATAT
The DNA here is from genome assembly GCF_024586455.1 of Bactrocera neohumeralis. Taxonomy (NCBI): domain Eukaryota; kingdom Metazoa; phylum Arthropoda; class Insecta; order Diptera; family Tephritidae; genus Bactrocera; species Bactrocera neohumeralis. The sequence continues at coordinate 61,916,422 of NC_065921.1, read as the reverse complement.
TACAATAAATTATATAAATTGAAATAAACATGGAGATATGTACTTTGATTTAAAGGAAATAAAGGCTGGTGTTCCTCAGGGTAGTGTATTCGGACCCATTCTTTACCTACTCTTTACGTGCGATCTACCACATGACGACAATTGTATTACAACAACATTTGCAGATGATACTGCGGTTCTGTCTGTCAGCAAAACACAAACTGCATCAATTGCAAGATTGCAGGAACATTTAAACAAAATATTTGAATGGACAGCTAAATAGCGAATAAAATTAAACGAGACTAAATCAGTACACATTGATTTCACATACAACAAAACTAGATATATGCCTCTGTACTTAAACGGTGTGCAAATACCATATCATATTACCGCGAAATACCCAGGCATGACTCTGGACACAAAACTTAGTAGGAGTGCACATGTCAAAAGAAAAAAGAAGAATTAGAAATGAAATTCAGAAACTTGTACTGGCTAAGGGTAGAAACTCTGCATTATCCACATATAACAAAATTACAACTTTGGGGCTGCTCAAGCTCTAGCATTGTTGCACAAATCCAGCGATTTCAAAACAAAGTTTTAAGATGCGCCGTCAATGCGCCTTGGTATGTTCGCAGTCACGATCTTAAACGCGACCTCGGAATTGACTCAGTTGCTGCATCATAAAAAAATGTGCAAAGTCTCATATGGATAGACTTTCTGAATCACTGAAATAAAAAAAAAATGTCAAAAAAAAACAAAATGGCGAAAATATCAACGATCTCGTTGATTGATATTTTTTCTTCTTCTTCTCTTCCTAATTGGCGTAGACACCGCTTACGCGATTACAGCCGAGTTAACAATCGTTTCTTCTTTTCGCAACGTGGCGCCAATTGGGTATTCCAAGCGAAGCCAGGTCCTTCTCCACTTGGTCCTTGCAACGGAGTGGAGGTCTTCCTCTTCCTCTGCTTCCCGCGGCGGGTATTGCGTCGAATACTTTCAGAGCTGGAGTGTTTTCATCCATTCGGACAACATGACCTAGCCAGCGGAGCCGCTGTCTTTTAATTCGCTGAACTATGTCGATGTCGTCGTATATCTCGTACAGCTCATCGTTCCATCGAATGCGATATTCGCCGTGGCCAATGCGCAAAGGACCATAAAACTTTCGCAGAATTTTTCTCTTGAAAACTTGTAACGTCGACTCATCGGTTGCTGTCATCGCCCAAGCCTCTGCACCATATAGCATGACGGGAATTATGAGTGACATATAGAGTTTAGCTTTTATTCGTCGAGAGAGGACTTTACTTTTCAATTGCCTACTCAGTCCGAAGTAGCACCTGTTGGCAAGAGTAATCTTGCGTTGGATTTCCAGGCTGACATTGTTGGTGGTGTTAATGCTGGTTCCTAAATAGACGAAATTATCTATAACTTCAAAGTTATGACTGTCAACAGTGACGTGAGAGCCAAGTCGCGAGTGCGACGACTGTTTGTTTGATGACAGGAGATATTTCGTTTTGCCCTCGTTCACTGCCAGACCCATTTTCTGTGCTTCCTTGTCCAGCCTGGAGAAAGCAGAACTAACGGCGCGGGTGTTGAGGCCGATGATATCAATATCATCGGCATACGCCAGCAGCTGTACACTCTTATAGAAGATGGTACCTTCTTCAGCTCGAACTATTTTCTCAAGAAGCAGGTTGAAGAAGTCGCACGATAGGGAGTCGCCTTGTCTGAAACCTCGTTTGGTAACGAACGGCTCGGAGAGGTCCTTCCCGATTCTGACGGAGCTCTTCGTGTTGCTCAACGTCAGTTTACACAGCCGTATTAGTTTTGCGGGGATACCAAATTCAGACATCGCGGCATAGAGGCAGTTCCTTTTCGTGCTGTCGAAAGCAGCTTTGAAATCGACGAAGAGGTGGTGTGTGTCGATTCTTCTTTCACGGGTCTTTTCCAAGATTTGGCGCATGGTGAACAGCTGGTCGGTTGTTGATTTTCCAGGTCTGAAGCCACACTGATAAGGTCCAATCAGTTTGTTGACGGTGGGCTTTAATCTTTCACACAATACGCTCGATAGAACCTTATATGCGATGTTGAGGAGGCTAATCCCACGGTAGTTGGCGCAGATTGTGGGGTCTCCTTTTTTATGGATTGGGCATAGCACACTTAAATTCCAATCGTTGGGCATGCTTTCGTCCCACCATATTTTACAAAGAAGCTGATGCATGCTCCTTATCAGTTCTTCGCCGCCGTGTTTGAATAGCTCGGCCGGCAATCCATTGGCCCCCGCCGCTTTGTTGTTCTTCAGGCGGGTAATTGCTATTCGAACTTCTTCAAGGGCAATCGTCATCGATTGGGGAATCGGGTTCTTCTTCTCCTGGTGTTGTGTGTTCACTGCCATTCAGCAGGCTGGAGAAGTGTTCCCTCCATAATTTAAGTATGCTCTGGGCATCGGTCACTAGATCACCTTTGGGGTTCTACAAGAGTATGCTCCGGTCTTGAAACCTTCTGTAGCCACCGCATTTTTCCGTAGAGTTTTCGAGCATTACCCCTGTCGGCCAGCTTATCAAGCTCTTCGTACTCACGCATTTCGGCCTCTTTCTTCCTCTGTCTACAAATGCGTCTCGCTTCCCTCTTCAACTCTCGGTATCTATCCCATCCCGCACGTGTAGTGGTCGATCGTAACGTTGCGAAGTAGGCAGCCTGTTTTCTCTCCGCTGCGACACGACACTCCTCGTCGTACTAGCTGTTCTTTTGCACCTTCCGAAAACCAATGGTTTCGGTTGCAGCTGTACGTAAGCTGTTTGAAATGCCGTCCCACAGTTCCCTTATACCGAGTTGTTGACGAGTGCTCTCAGAGAGCAGGAGTGCAAGCCGAGTAGAAAATCGTTCGGCTGTCTGTTGTGATTGCAGCTTCTCGACGTCGAACCTTCCTTGTGTTTGTGGCGCGCGTTTTTTTGCACAGAGGCGGGTGCGAATCTTAGCTGCAACAAGATAGTGGTCCGAGTCGATGTTAGGACCTCGGAGCGCACGCACATCTAAAACACTGGAGACGTGTCTTCCGTCTATCACAACAGGATCGATCTGGTTGGTAGTTTTTCGATCCGGAGAGAGCCAGGTAGCTTGATGAATTTTTCTATGCTGGAATGTAGTACTACGGATAACCATATTTCGGGCCCCGGCGAAGTCGATCAGCCTCAACCCATTTGGGGATGTTTCGTCGTGGAAGCTGAATGTACCGACCGTAGTGCCAAATATACCTTCTTTACCCACCCTGGCGTTAAAGTCGCCAAGCACGATTTTGACATCGTGGCGGGGGCAGCTCTCATAAGTGCGCTCCAAGCACTCATAAAAGACATCTTTGGTCACATCGTCCTTCTCTTCCGTCGGGGCGTGGGCGCAAATCAGCGATATGTATCCAACACCAAACTTGCGCTCCTTTATATGTCCACTGTAGTAAATGTCACAAGGACCTACTCGTCTCTGTCCTTGTCCCGTCCATCGCATTTCTTAGACGGCGGTGATGTCAGCCTTTATTTTTGCGAAGACATCAACCAGCAGCGGCACCTTCCCAATTAAGGGACCGGACATTCCAGGTGCATGCCCTCAAATCGTAGTCCTTATTTCGTTTGCTATGGCCGTCATCAAAAAGGGGGTCTCCGAGGCTTGTTGCTTCCTTTCATTGGGAGTGTTTTTTACGTGGCGGCACCCAAACCCTGCGCACAACCCTATGTAGGGGATGTTTCGCCTTCTCACATTAGCTCGTCTTCGAACGGATGTTCTTAGGCTTTCAGAGGATACTTGGTCAAAGACCGGAAGTAGTGAGCTGCTTGAGCCATGTGTAAAAGAATCGTTTCTGGCCACTCCCAAGTGAATGGCGATCAGAGAACTTTCCTCACTTGCGTGACCTTCTACACATGACTCCATCCTCCATATTTTTTACGGCCATTAATTTCCTGGCTTGGCTTCTTATCTAAAACGAAAAAAGTATTTGTTTTAATCAGGAAGCTTTTATCAAAGGGTTTTGATAATTTCGAAAAAATGGGCATGTCAGCCTGGATTTTGTAAAAAGTGCCATTTTTACCTGTGGTTTTCGTCATCAAAATAGTATAGTTAAACAACTGTCAAAATGTCATTTTTCTCGGAAAAGCGCTCTATCACGCACTTGAGTATAAAATTGTCTATAAAATACGCTTCAGTTCAAGTAGATAGGTTAAATAATTCGCTCGCAATTTTGGCGGCCGGATAAAATAAAATTTTTTCGGGGAATCGAGTCTCAAAGTTTTGGTACTCTACAGCCGCTGCATGAAGAGCGGTGGTTCTGGGGCCTATTTCTTCGAAAATATTCGGAGTAACTCAAAGAAACTTCGGGACTATATTTTGAATAGTTTTTCAATTGATTAGAGCAAAGAAAAATGTTTTATTTTTTTTTTAATTCTAGAGGTATCTTCCCTCTTAAGTGGGCCATGTTGGATCTACGCACAAATGAATGAATTTTTAAGCACAGTAGACTTGAAAAATTAGCGGTCCTTAACCAGATCATCCTGACTACCATAGCTTATTGCTTTCTTCATAACATTTTAACAAACACAGTCTTACAGATTAGAATTTGCTTTGACAAGTGTATATCACAATGAGAACTAAGGACCGAAATTACTAGTCGAAAATGTTTCTATTAAAGTCAAAATATTTTACAGTTACAACCTCTGCAAATAATATTTATTATTTACTACTTTTATGTCTGTATCTACATAAATATATGGAACGTTTGAACATTATCTCTTTCTTACATTATTAACTACTTCCTAATTTTTTTTCTTATTTACTACCGTTCTTATATCATGCCACTTTCCATTTATCTATAGCCGCAAATAACCTGCGCCTTTGATAATCCAAAATTATACAACATGAATTGCGAAGAGTTCTATAAGGCTATAAGCTTCAACAATTTCTTGTTTTCTTCCGCGTTAGTTGAAAGAAGTATAACATCTTCCTAATCACAGAAATAATATGACGTGCTCAATTTGTCTATCTGTGAGGATATATAAAACTGAATTAGTTATATTACTCAAATAATTATAAGAGAGCATAGCGAAAGAACCTTCAGTGTTTGTATATATGAAAGAATACTTACTATTGTCGAGAGTGTTGTGCCTAGGCGTCCAAGGATGAGCAATTCAACCACCTTTCCAATTATACAATTTACGAATCGAATATTCAGCGCAATTAGACCCAGCTGAAAATAGACCCAGCTGAAAATAAGATTGGCGTTAAAAGTCGAACCTAAATATTATAGAATGAAAAGTATGGAAGTCCGAAGGTATCTGCGATAATCCGCCTAGACGAGTGTCAATTGTATACTCTCCTACTACAATACTATAAGATCCCTAAATTCGCTATTCTAAATTATTGCGCATCTCCCTATTAAAATCTCAAAATCCAAGTAGATGAGGCCATGATCAGATTTACCTTCTTAAAATCACTATATAATGCCAATATCTAAAAATATCTCTCTATAATCTATTTTAACTTACCGTTGCCATTGAAAAACCCAAACACACACAACAAAATCGAACTCAAGGCCAACATAACGAACACACGAAACGAATGCTTTTCCTGCATTGATTCATTCAGATCCACATTTAGATGAATGCATATGCCGTATAAATGATAACGAAAGTATTGGGTAACCAATATATTGTCTTTCCCATTGCATTAGAAATATTGCGTAAATGCTCTAGTAACCAATGTAATATTTGCATGGCCAATATATTCGCTCCAGTGACCAAGGGACCCACAATGGCAAAACCTGTCCACATAGACAGGCGAGAAATACTAAATAACGCGGCCAAGGCATAGTATAGTCGAAGTTTAAATTGATCGGAAAAAATACCAAGCGCTGATTTTTTACTAAACTATGTGCTTGCCGGCACATAGCCATATGTAACCAGTGTAATAATATAGGTGAACGTCGCATCTTCTCGAAAAGCTCCGGATTCTCCGGAGCTAAAATTTTGTTTAAAGTGGGAATAGCTCCGCCCTCCAAAGCTAATTTTTAATTGCATCCAAAAATGAGAAAGAAACTGCTTTAATAATTTTCATGATTTAATGGAAGTTTTTTTTTAAACTTCAGATTTCTCGAAAAATTAAAAGTTCCAAAATAAATACATTTTCGTAAACAAAAAACTTCTACAGTTTACATAAATTGACATTTTAACAATCTTTAAGGAAGAAGAATATTTTGCATGGGCCATATATCCCAATAGAATGGTTCAAAGTTTGTGTAAGTTCCTATATTTCTTGAAAAGCAGACAACCACATATTCGCTATTATCTTAATATCATAACTTAGTCTCAATATAGGCCTACAGGTGTTCAATGGGATTGAGGTCTCGACTAAGGATAGGATGTGGCAGTCCGCTGAACAGCAATCATTCCAAAACCACTACCATTGAATGCTTTGGGCCGTTATCCTAAATAAAGTATGTTAGTACCCAGTTAAATTTAGTTTAGCTGGTAACGGAGTTAAATAATTTTTTAATAGCAATAATTAGTAATCCATTCTTTTAATAACTCCTTCGATAAAAAAAAATTGCACGTCTTTTGCTTCTATTGCAACACAGAGAGCAGCCTCCTTCATGCTGACAGTCCTATTTAATTTTTAACTTTTATTACCTAACCAACAGATCCAAATAAATGAAATATGGATGCATCTGTAAAATTTACAGAATTCAAAAATTTGTTATCATATATTCTCATAACTTAGATTTACCATTTCTCTAAAACTTTCTTAGATTTAAGTCTGGCAAAAAAAAATGAATTTTTGATGGATGTATGTATTTAATAACCTAAGTTAATTATAGTTTACTTATGTATATGTAAAAAAATAAAGTTTTCTTTATGTAGATTTGCTCAAGGACAAATCTACCTCTGCCATTACCTACTAGATCTAATTTACTGAATATCTTAAGGTAGATAGATTGTAAATAAAGTAAATAAAAAAAATATATATATATTCTTTGGAATGTCGTAAATGTTTTGCCACATTTATTTTCGATAAGTGGCTTGGGACATAGGATATTTTGGGGTGTTCTTTGATATTCTGAGCACCTGTACTTTTAGCCTGGGTCTACAAATTCTCATGGGCTTTCAACTATCATCAAGTCTTCCTACTTCAGCAGTGTTTTTGAATTTTCCAATATTGAACTGTATAGTAGTATGTTGTTTTTCGATAATATAGGCTATTTCGTGAGAACTTTGCTCTCTCATCAATACTACAGCCTGTAAGTCTTACGACATTTTTCATTCACAATTTTTTCTTAAAAAACTACTACTGCACAAAAGAAGTCCACTTAGCGAATTATATATTATGACCACACACAATTAATACCAGTCCAAATGGTACCTCATTGATAAATCCCTTAAAGTGCTGGGAAAGTAAATTAGAAATTTTATTTTTTGTTTGACTGCTCATAGGTAGGATATACATATTAAATTTTGTAATCATTAGCACCAGTTTTTATACTCTCGCAACAAAGTTGCTAAGGAGAGTATTATAGTTTTGTTCACATAACGGTTGTTTGTAAGTCCTAAAACTAAAAGAGTCAGATATAGGGTTATATATACCAAAGTGATCAGGGCGACGAGTAGAGTCGAAATCCGGATGTCTGTCTGTCTGTCCGTGTCCGTCCGTCCGTCTGTCCGTGCAAGCTGTAACTTGAGTAAAAATTGAGATATCATGATGAAACTTGGTACACGTATTCCTTGGCTCCGTAAGAAGGTTAAGTTCGAAGATGGGCAAAATCGGCCAACTGCCACGCCCACAAAATGGCGGAAACCGAAAACCTATAAAGTGTCATAACTAAGCCATAAATAAAGATATTAAAGTGAAATTTGGCACAAAGCATCGCATTAGGGAGGGACATATTTGGACGTAATTTTTTTGGAAAAGTGGGCGTGGCCCCGCCCCCTACTAAGTTTTTTGTGCATATCTCGGAAACTATTATAGCTATGTCAACCAAACTCCACAGAGTCGTTTTCTTCAGGTATTTCCATATACAGTTCAAAAATGGAAGAAATCGGATAATAACCACGCCCACCTCCCATACAAAGGTTATGTTCAAAATCACTAAAAGTGCGTTAACCGACTAACAAAAACGTCAGAAACACTAAATTTTACGGAAGAAGTGGCAGAAGGAAGCTGCACCCAGGCTTTTTTTAAAAATGAAAATGGGCGTGGCGCCGCCCACTTATGGACCAAGAACGATATCTCAGGAGCTACTAGACCGATTTCAATGAAATTCGGTATATAATGTTTTCTTAACACCCTGATGACATGTACGAAATATGGCTGAAATCGGTTCACAACCACGCCTTCTTCCAATATAACGCTATTTTGAATTCCATCTGATGCCTTTTCTGTATAATACGAGTATATATGTACATTAGGAACCAATGATGATAGCGGAATAAAACTTTACAAAAATACGGTATTTGAAAAATATGTAAATGACGTATTATGAAATCTCGATTATCACTTTACCATGCGAGAGTATAAAATGTTCGGTGACACCCGAACTTACCCCTTCCTTACTTGTTTTTTGTTCAAATTTTCATAATTATATGAAAAATGCATAACATTTCCACATTGTAACTCTTGATTTCAGCTTAAAAGCTGAAATCGTTTAAGAGAAAAGTTCCTTCATATACAAAACATCTCGTTTTACAAGTTTTACTGAAGTTTCACTGTATCATCCAAGCAGCTGAAATTATATCAACAAAAACAGTAATTTTAACACCTCTTCAAACTCTCTGAAAATGGGTATAATCAGGTAATACCCCACTTCCCACATAACGGTTACGTTGAAAGCCGCTAAAAGCGCGATAACTCACTGAATAAATAAGCCACAAGCATTACATTTCAAAACGTGATAGTATGAAAGGGCTTTCCGAAGCAAGTGTAAAAATTGGACAAAGCCCCAAATAAGCGTATATGTCAATCTTTGAGGTCTAGTATGGAAATTCGGGGAGAACATTTTTGACATGATGACAGCATTTCTTCTACCAAAAATAGATACAATTTTGTCCATAAAGTATTTCCCTGGCTTTGATTCTTACAAGTTGCAAGAGTATAAAATGTTCGATTGCACCGGAACTTAGCCCATCCTTACTTGTTTTACTCTATTATCTTTTTCGCATGAAAAAATTGGTGGGCATGTTCCTTCACACTAGAACCAATTTAACAGCTTTCTACTTTCCTAATATAAGAATTTAAAAATATCATTCAATAACATTGGATATAACAGAGTTTCATGTCGAAAATGTGTGAAATCAATCTACGAATTGCCACAGCTATTATAGTCAACTGGACTTTATGCCCTATATAACGGTTAGTGTGAGAATTATCAACACAAAATTGCGTGAAATATTGTTACCGAGTATATGTACATATTTGAGCAATGCCAACTGTTAATGATATAGTGATTTCTATTTATTTGACTTTCCATCTGACTTTAAAGCGTTATGTTGTTCAATATGTGTGATGTTTAAAATAATTTAAGTGAAATTGGTCTAGACTTTGGTTTAAACCTCATATCTCTAATATAAGGTCCCAGATAATCTTGTTAATGCTTACTTCATATGGTTCATATAATAAGTTTATCCAATTTGGTTGAGTTTATATCCATCCACTTTGCGAGAGAATTGCGAGAGTATAAAATATTAGATTATACTCGAACTCAGCCACCTCTTTTTTATACTCTCGCAACAAAGTTGCTAAGGAGAGTATTATAGTTTTGTTCACATAACGGTTGTTTGTAAGTCCTAAAACTAAAAGAGTCAGATATAGGGTTATATATACCAAAGTGATCAGGGTGACGAGTAGAGTTGAAATCCGGATGTATGTCTGTCCGTCCGTGCAAGCTGTAACTTGAGTAAAAATTGAGATATCATGATGAAACTTGGTACACGTATTTCTTGGCTCCATAAGAAGGTTAAGTTCGAAGATGGGCAAAATAGGCCAACTGCCACGCCCACAAAATGGCGGAAACCGAAAACCTATAAAGTGTCATAACTAAGCCATAAATAAAGATATTAAAATAAAATTTGGCACAAAGGGTCGCATTAGGGAGGGGCATATTTGGACGTAATTTTTTTGGAAAAGTGGGCGTGGCCCCGCCCCCTACTAAGTTTTTTGTACATATCTCGGAAACTACTATAGCTATGTCAACCAAACTCTACAGAGTCGTTTTCTTCAGGCATTTCCATATACAGTTCAAAAATGGAAGAAATCGGATAATAACCACGCCCACCTTCCATACAAAGGTTATGTTGAAAATCACTAAAAGTGGGTTAACCGACTAACAAAAAAACGTCAGAAACACTAAATTTTTCGGAAGAAGTGGCAGAAGGAAGCTGCACCCAGATTTTTTTTTTAAATTTAAAATGGGCGTGGCGCAGCCCACTAATGGACCAAAAACCATACCTTAGGAACTACTAGACCGATTTCAATGAAATTCGGTATATAATATTTTCTGATGACATGTACGAAATATGGGCAAAATCGGTTCACAACCACGCCTTCTTCCAATATAACGCTATTTTGAATTCCATCTGATGCCTTCTCTGTATAATATATGTTCATATACATTACGAACCAATGATGATAGCGGAATAAAACTTTACACAAATACGGTATTTGAAAAATATGTAAAGGACGGATAATGAAATCTCGTGAGTATAAAATGTTCGGTGAAACCCGAACTTAGCATTTCCTTAATTGTTTATATATATCTTTTTTTGTATGCAAAAATATTGTTTAAAAGTTAAAAGGGCGGTTGGAAAAAACTTGAAAATTTGTCGAAATCAACAATATCGGACAACTATAACAATTAGCTGCCATACAAACTGATGGAGTGATTCATGTCTTTGTATGGTATGGTATGGTATGGTTTTTGTTTGCTTAGATAGTTTCATGAAATTTCAAAATAAGTTGTTCAAATCAGACCACTATAGTATATAGCTTCCATGCAACTGACTGATTGAAATCAATATAAATACATATATTTTCAAAATTCAAAATTCATAAAACAGGAGTACTCTACGACTACTCTCGATTAGAACAGTTGAGTAAAATTAGTCTCAATTTATTTATTTTCACTTCATAATTCTCCACGAAATCATATTCCAGTTCTAGTTCTAGTTTATCTGTTCCTAAATCCGTTTTACCAATTTTTGCCTCTTGCCTATGATCCACATTGCATCATTTAATTACTTACTCACTAATTGTCCACTATTACCGTCTGTTTCGTAATTCATGCACTTTAAGCGGAAAATCATCAATCCGTAGGCTTTTATACTGCTCTTTATCACTTGTCCATAACTTTTTTCGCACTAACAAAACCTCTTGCCTGTGCACGTATGTATGCATGAGTTGATGTGTGCACGAGCAGTGCTGTCTTCCCAGCTGCATTTATGCATGAACTTTTAAGCTTAGTATCCAGCTCTCAAGAAATGTTAAAACTTCATATAAAAAACCCTTAAGAAATGCTCAAGAAAATTTCCTGCAGTAAATTTTCTTGTGCTGGTATGCAGCTCTAAATAAATCTAGTACTAATTTTTAATACATTTTTTCAATAAAATGCTTGCCATATTCGCATTTTATTGAAAAATGGTTTTGCGAAGAAACATGGAATCAACAATTGTTTCTTGAAGGAAATTCAAAGTAATCGTTAAATTCATCCTAAATTAGTTAAAATCATTATTAGGAAGTATATTTCATTTTGAAATGTTTTATAAAATTTACCAATCATCAACAACGTTGCTTAAATCGCAATGAAAATATTTATTTTGCTACACACATACATACATACATATTACGCACAAAGTTTATTTTCTTTGTTTATTCTCTCTTGCTCTTCTAATGTGGATCATTCACAATGCGTAACCAGCCGTCAAAATTACTTGAAGAAATAATTAATTTTTTTTCTTGAGCAATTATTTAAGAGCTGGATACGGACCTTTACTCGTATTGTTTACCCAGATCGGGCAACTTGGCCAAATTAAAAGTTTCGCAACTTAATTGGCCTGTCTAAAAGAATTTTTGTGTGTATATGTGTGTGCATGACTCATAAATGTGCTCGTCGAAAAGTTTTGCAAATCGTTCTACCCCACGAGCATATTATCATTCAACCAATGGATTGCAACTGCTCTTGTTCATGCCACTTTGTCACGACGTCCTTCTGTGCTCCTCGCACTTGACATTCACTCCCGCATTCACGTTTTAATTTAGTAAGCTTGTGGCCGGCGCGTTGTTGAGCGGCATCATCTGGACCCGTGAAGCGGCGTTGTTGGCGCGCAAAATCGGATGCAAGGACTTTGAATTGATTGATCATTGATTGATGATGGAGGCATGTAGTATGTTTGTGACATTTGTTACCCGATATGGTTGTAGTACAGATGGCGATTGTTTGGCTTCTACGTAAACAATAAATAATGCATGTGCGGGGAAATAGGTAGGCATTAAAAATTTGTGTATGAAAACTTTGGTAAGTAGAAATATTAAATTTCTTATAATAATAATATTATTATTTAGCGAAATTTACAACTGAAGACGCAGTTGTCCTTAACGAGTTTGTAAGAGTTAAGTATAATATTACGAAGGTATTGTTAGAAGCTCTTTCTCACTAGTCAGTAGTCACAATCAGGCCACATTATAATTCGGTTACACACTTTAGCTATGTTTACAGTTATAAGCATTTTCTTTTTCTTTACTGCCTTCTTTTCGCTATTTTGTGCCAATTCGAAATACGAAGTGCAACCAAGTCCTTCCCCACCTGATCTCTCTACCGGAATGGAGGTCTTCCTCTTACTCTGCTTCCACCGGCGGGTACTCCATCGAAAACTTTCAAAGTTGGAGTGTTCTCTTCAATCTTGCCAAAAAGGCCTTCAATCTTGTCAAAAAGGCGCAGCTGCCGCCTCTTGATTCGCTGAATTATAGCAATGTCGTCGTTTGTCTCCTACAGCTCATCGTTCAACGACTGCGGTTCTCGCCGTTGGGAATGCGCAAAGAACCATAAACCTTCCGCAAAACCATTCCCTAGAACACATTTAGGTTTCCATAAGAAAAAGGTAAAAAGTAAATTAGAAACGAAATCATTATAAATTTTACGAATGCCCTCCCAGAAACAAAATCTTTATCCGTAAATCAATGTTTTTATACTCTTGTAACCTGTTGCAACAGAGTGTAATAATTTGTTCACGTATTACCTAAAACTAAGCGAGATAGATATAGAATTATGTATATATAAATGATCAGGATGATGAGAAAAGTAGAAATTCGACTGACTGTCTGTGTGTTTGTCCGTCCGTCCATTCGTACAAGCTGTAACTTGAGAAGCCCTCTAATAAGTTTAATGTACATACCTCCTAAACTACTAAAGCTATAGCAACCAAATTTCCTGAGCCAAATACCATAAGACCTCCTATCGACAGTGAAAATGGATGAAATGGGCTAATAACTCCGCTCACTCCCCATATAACCGTACTGTTCAAAACTACTAAAAGCGTATAAGTCAATAACTAATTACATTTTTCTTTATAGTATGCCACCTTATGACCAAAAATTGTCTAAATTCTACTAAAACTGTACAAGCTCCGAATATGTGGACCCCAGTATCTATAGCTAGATAGATAGATAATTAAATGACTAACTCACAACGTCTCAACTAGTCCCAGCAAATTGGTGAGTTCCAATATACTGCTAGGTGCTATTGAGGTGATATGATCCATATTTGGAAACATGGATCCAAGGGCCTTAATCTTGCGTGTGCAGTCCATTAGCATGTGTTCTGGAGTTTCAAACTCCAATTCGCAGAAACGGCAATTTGCACAAGAAGCTAGGCCCATGTTAAATAAGTGCTTCCTGAGCTTGCAATGGCCAGTGTAGAAGGTGCCTAGTAGCCTGAGTTTTTCCCTTGGGAGATTGATTACATATTTAATCCTTTTGAGGTTGTAACCATTCATTAGCAATTTTGCAAGGCGCATGCCTCGGAGTTGTTGCCAATGCCTCTCCCTACCTACTGTTTCATCATTACGGAGCAGTTCCTTTATGGTGTGGGGACCAACCGCTATGAAAGGTTCCGGTCCTACCTTGTTGGTGGATCCTGCAGAGCGGGCATGCTCATCATCATTGCCGGCTATACCTCTGTGACCTGGCACCCAAATAAGGTGTACTTGGTTACATTCTGATAGACTATTCAGTCGTTCTATACACTCCTGCACCAATAGTGATTTTTGAGTGCAGCAAAGTATACCCATAGGTATGGAGAGTTTTGCTATTCTCTCCAACGTTTTCGAGCCGGCGGTGTACCACCTGATTTTGCTGTCCCTAAGCAGTAGCTCGAAAACCGAGTCGATCCATTCGCCTTGCTGCTGAGGGTAATATTTAACTTCCTAGTGAAGTTCACCTTTTTGGTAATGCTATCCCTAGGGAGAAGAGCCAGTGGTATGACGCCACTTAGCTCTTCCATCCGTTGGGAAGGGATTACCTTACCTTTGCCAGTCCCCTCTGCTGTAATTTGGAGAAGAGTGTGTTTGGCGATTTGACCAATTACTAGGTGTAGCAGGGTGAGTTCCAGCATGACTTCAAGCGCCGCTGTCGGATACGTGCGCATAGCTCCCGACATACAGACGCAGGGGGCTTCGATAGTTGAAGTCCTACCGACGTCTGCGATGTTTTCGGAGCCCAAGCCACCGCTCCATAAGTGATAATTGGTCACACTACCATGGTGTACAACCATCTGATAATCCTTGGTTTACACCCCCAGGGATTTACCAGCCAGCAGTTTACACACCATCAGTGCCTTTGTGGATCTGAGCATGGTCAGGTCAAAATGCCGCTTTCTAGTCTCAAGGCCTTTGTACCTCTGATTAGCGTTCCCTCCCCTTTCTCATTTAGTTTTAACGTATCCCGATATGTGGCCCAATTTGTGCTTTTGGGATTAAGTTTGGGGGGGATTTGCATGACCTCCACCACTAGCTCTCATCTCAAGATACTGTGGTCTGACAGTGAAAGTTCTGACGACACTCTCCACTGTGAGACCACCTCCGACATGAGTTTGTTACTCAGGGCGACGTCCCTCACTTCCCTCCTGTTTCTTGTGACGAATGTGGGTTCGCACCCTACATTCTCAATACTTAGATTATTACTAATAAAAAATTCAATGAGAGACTCACCACGTGCATTGCAGTCTGTACTCTCCCATTTAGTGTGGTGCGCGTTCGCATCATACCCCAGAATCAGCTTCGGGGGGCGCAGTATGCGTGTCTCCAAGAAAAAAGGCCGTTGCCAGGACGAAGTCCGCACCTTCGTTGTCTCTGGCCTGCACAGCGACCATGTGCTGTGTTAGGAATTCTGAAATACAAAAGTAACAAATATTCCTCTTAACTCTTCAATTCCCATGTCCAAGTTAGCAAAAAAAAATATTATCTCTTTATATAAAACAGTTTGGGTACATTTGGATACAACAAAAAAAATATATAAAAAATATGTAACCTACCCCTATTTTTTTTTATGGGGGTGTCACCTACAGGTGACACTGGGCATTGGACAATGAAAACTCCAAAAGACAGGCGTTTTTTCTTTCGGTAGGAATAAGGCTTCAGTTTTATTATGATAGGTAATCTTTATTTATGTACTTATTACAAAAAAATTAACACTTATTTATTATGAAAGTTGTACCAGCATTTTACATGCAAACCAATATTACACTTGGCACACATTTTTCTAGTGCGTTGGTGACAAAATCCGCATCTTCGTTGAGAACAGTCGATTTGCGAGTGATCATCCGCACTTCCTGCACTCCTCACCTCAAAAAGCACTCTCATCTGCACAGGAACACCACAAACGGAATTGCGGGTGGGAGATTTACCATATTTTTGCAGGTAGATGTTGCCACATTTCGATGGAAATCGCAGTAGGTCCAGTTGTTATCTGAATTTCTTTTGATTAGCCATGCATTTTGGCAACTTGCATCTAAGCCAAAAGCAAAGAGCGGGAACCACCACTTTTTGCCGCGAAGAGCTACTCTCATGGAGTGAACGTTTTCGTCAAAACGGTCTACTCCACCCATGTACTTATTGTACATATTGATAATGGCTGGGCAATCAACTTGAATTTTAGCCCGCTTTTTGTCCACAAATCCAATTCGATCCACTTTTGTGATGGGATCTAATCCATGGCAGTTGGATGGCAATGGTGACGATACTATTATCATGCCATTTAGCTGCAATAACCTCCTCCGAAGCTTTATGACATAGCTTACCTCTTGGCTCTTTATTCATATCCTTTTGAGTTTGGCAAATTGCAGTTCTCCAGTCGATTTTCCCGAACAGTACCTGTGCCCCCAACATTGTGCTCTTGCAAATACTTTAGCAACGGTAATCCAGTAAAAAAATTATCAAAATATAAGTTGTAAGGTCCTAACTCAATTGGTAATCTTGAATAGAGCTCTAAAATAACAGCAGCTCCTAGGCCTAACTCAGACTGCAATTTCAGGCCAGGGCCGGACGCGCCCTGATAAAGCTCACAATTGACCAAATATCCATGTCGTGTAGCTGCTGACCAGAGCTTGTAACCAAATCTTATTGGTTTTCCGTGTATATGTTGCTTGGTACCGTGCCTTCCAAAGTATGGTACTATAGTTTCGTCTATGGAAATGTGTGAAGAACCAGCTTTTTCGAAATTGGCAGTAAAGTTTACATTTAGTTTCGTGAAATATTGTCGAACTTTAGCGAATTTGTCGTTGGGTGGCAAGGTTGTACTATCTGAAAGATGAATGTACTGCTGAATTTCAAAAAATCTATTCCGCCTTATACTAGATGCCACTAGTTCATTGTGCGTGTCACTTTTTACTTCCCAGAACATTCGCATGTACTTTGGCGTCAAATATCCCGTAAGTAGCAATATAGCAATGTAAAATCTAATTTCTTCACTAGTCACGTTTAGAGTGTGATTTCTCTGCAAAGCATACAAATTGCTCATATCAGTTATGAACTTTACTATGTCGTCGCTATAGAGCAATTCAAAACATTCGACGGCAGACATCTCCTTCTGAGAGTTCAAGAAAACTTCTTCATCACAGTCTCCTTTACCGCAAGTAATAAAAGAAGTATTGCTGACATTGCTGTACCATTTCTTTATAGTATTTTCCTTTTTCCTTTTTTTTCGGTGCTTCTACCCCTTCTTCTTCCAGATTATCTAAACAATTGCCTCCAGAGATGGAAGGTCTCTTTTGTATTTCTACTTGAGATCGAAGCATGCGACTAGAAAGATGAAGAATATTAGCTTCATTTTCATCCCCACGGTCTTCGTCCGTTACCGCACCATCATCAGGAGGAAATAAAATAATATCGCCTGGGTCGTCCCCGGCCTCCAACTCCTCGGAAATTTCATATAACGTCAACCTGTAATACGTAAACAAGCTATAAAGCAACATCACCGCATAGCAACAAGCCCTATTATAAACAATACTCTTCTTATTATTTACTTATGAATTCAAACAACAGTAAAGTTATTATATTGCCCAGTGTCACCTGCAGGTGCCACGGCATATTTCCAAAGTTATAGCAATGATACGACAAGTTATTTTTATTGTAAAATATATTTGTATTACAGCTTATATATTTGGTTATTATATGTAATAACAAAATAATCAATACTTACGGTCTAGGCATTTTTATTTCACTTTATATCGCAAGAAATCACACAAACTCAGACTGTTCAAGTATCGCGCTAAACAAATGAACGAATTTGACAAATGCCGTTTAACTAGTGTTGCCAGAAAAAAATAATAATTAGTGTTATTAATAGGCTTTGCTACAATAGTGGCAGAATTTAAAAATTAAATTTCCGTGTGGTAGAAAAAAAATATCAAACTTGTGTCACCTACAGGTGACACTGGGAATTGAAGAGTTAACTACTATACAAGCTCGGGGTCTTCCACTGGAGAGATCCCAGATTACCTTGTTGCAGTCCAAGTTGAGGCCCCTGACCTCTCCTCTGTGGACCCATGGCTCCAGTATTAACAGGATGCCCAGGTTATCCGCCGAGAACCTGCTGACGCCTCGTGATGCAGGTTCACCTGGGTAACCTCCATTCCTGTGAGCACTGCACTTCGCTATCGACCACACGCCAGGCCGAGATATTAATCCCATCATACAGTGCATGATCGAAATGTCTCCCCCAATTTTCACGCATTGGATGGGGCCTTCCCAGCCAGCTAGCGTGGGAGCGATCTCCCGCAGCCAGCTAACGTTTTTCTCATCCGTGCAATCGACCTGCATGAATCCACCCTTGAAGTATACCCCATGGAAGGTTACCGGGTCTTTACTTCCCACGTAAACGTCTTCCATGAGGAGATCTTGCTGAGCGGTGAGCTCCTCTGCCCCCAGGGTCTCTGCCGGGTAGTTCAGAGGCAGCACAGCCATCCCTATGCCGTTTACGGCATCCGCATATCTGCGCTGTCCCTCAGTTGCCCAGGGAGGATTCGGTGCGGAGAGTTGGCCTCCAGCACGTGAGCATAGTTACCTCGTTGCCTCTTAGAGTTTGGTG
This sequence comes from Bactrocera neohumeralis, assembly GCF_024586455.1. Lineage (NCBI taxonomy): Eukaryota > Metazoa > Arthropoda > Insecta > Diptera > Tephritidae > Bactrocera > Bactrocera neohumeralis. The sequence continues at coordinate 61,897,843 of NC_065921.1, read as the reverse complement.
GCTTCTGTGGCGTGATCTGGCTGCTTTTGCGTTTGGCTATCGGAGGCGCCGTCTTCACTCCTCCAGATTGGATTTGCGTTGACTGGTACGCTGCTCCGAGCCCCGCTGCTCCACTTACTGCAGGATGCGGTATTTGCGCTTTTACGCTCCTTCGAAGCGGGAAAGGCACTGTTGCCTCTGACCCTGTGAGCGGTCGCGGCTACGTAAGTTAAGGGGAACTCAAAAGTCCGCCGCGCCAGATCCCCATAACGCGGTAAGGTCACCGTTGCTTCTCAATTCGGCCCGGTGTTGGGAAATCTACCTTAAAATACAGCCGAATTTATCTCCTGACTGCAAATCATCCAATGGGCACGGGAGACGCATAACACCCTGTATTAGGAGGGGGTAGCTCTTGGTTGCCGCACGCATCCTGCCTAGACAGTGCCAATCAACACCACCCACACCGGTTGGGGGTGCCGAGTATGCCTTGGGATTTAAGCCCATACACCACGGCAAGGTGCCTACCATAGCTAACACAATTGAAATTCAGACAGAATCCTTTCCTGCCAACAGCCATTCTGTGTATAAAAAATGGGTTGAATCGGGTCAATACTTCCACCAGACCCTATATACCTAATATAAAGATTTTCGAACTTCTAGTTGACTTTATGCCGTATATATCGGCCAATAGTTGAGTTATCTCAATGAAAATAACAGAGCATGTTTTATTCATAACAGTGTAGCTTTGTACTTAAAATAGATACAATCGGGCGGAAACTTGCGTTGTCATATATCACCCCATATTACTAATATCAGGATTTTCGAATATTCAGAAGACCTTAATGAAACCCTGGGAACATTTTAAGAGTGTGCCATGATAATAATTAATAGATAAAATCGGGTCGACTCTACTCCAACTGCCGAATACGTAGTATTAATGATTCTCGTTGTTCTTATGCCGAATTTTTCGGTCAGTGTATGAGTTATATAGAATATATCGTCGGCTTAACGTGCAAAAGTGCTAAGTGCCATTTTTGAATTACTAAATAAAACAAAAAAAACTGAATAAAAATTGAAGTTCAAAATTTTTTTTTATTTTTCTAACGCTGCTTACTTGGGATTTTGGTGCCATTAAGACCGCTTGGAGATCAATAGTAAACATGAAGGTTTCTTCGATTTTGTCCTTTTGTTTCTCTTCCCTAGCTTCATGTTTTTTTGCCTGGTGAAGATTGTAGACGTCATCCAAAATATCTCCCACAGTATGTCGCGCACAGATTTCACACTGATCTTTTTTAGGAAAGAATAGACCAAGCTTTTGATCCGCAAAGGCGTTATAAAATGCCTAAATAGAGAGTGGGGGTTTTCCATGTGAATTACACCAATCCTCTACGTAAAATTCGAAGAGTTGTTTCTTTGACGACCATTCTGGCAAAAGATATTTTTTTTGAGTTGTTGCACGGCAGTAATGTGATTCCATGGTTGGCAGAGAATTGAAAAACGAATTTAGAGATTCACGTGCAATGCTACAATTTTGTTGTGGTGCGTTCTGCCAATGCTAAGAGTGTTCAAGAAGAATTTTCTGCAAACTTTAACACTTTTTTGCTCGACTCTTACATGGTATTGAAATGTTCGACTCCTTCTGCTCTTGTGTTTATCTTTGCGATTTCGCATTCTTGCAGGAGTTGTTACTTGAATCAAAGTATGTATTTACATAAGTCTGTTTCTCTTTCCAGTCCATTTGCCAGAATTGTTTAAACAATACTTGTCTTTGGTCTTCGGAAATTTTTGCACAGTGGAGAGCAGCAGAACTAGTGGCTTTTTTACAGCTACATCGCTCTCCAATGACTTTTGCATTTTTAACTCTTCGATGATTCCACAGGCCATTCTCTTTCTTTTTCCCCAGATAAAGTTTCCCATTTTCTCTCTGTTTTTTTATTTTTTGCTGCGAACCAAGCTGGATTAACCATTTTTCCTCTTCTTTTGCGCGTTTGTGACTTAGAAGGAAAGTCAAATGATTCATCCGAATCGCTATTAAAGCCATAAGGCACCTGTCCTAAAACTCCATCATCTGCCTCATTGCCATAATTGCTGCAATGCTCGTTACTGCTTTTATCACTATCCATTGAATTGAAATTCATCCTAAAAGAAAAAAACAAATAGTTTTTATTGAAATTATTTGAATAACTACTTTAGCACTTTATAATTATAACTATTTCACTTACGTAAATCTTAAGCTTGTTCGTCGCGCTTATATACTTTTTTTCTAACCAAATTTTCTAGTCGTTCGGGAGCACGATTGCCGCTTCGTCAACCCCAAGTATCACAAAAAAACATCTAAGCGAAGTGTCGAATAACACAGCAGCTATGCCGTGTTACCCAGCAAAAAAGACAAAGCACACTTTAGGTAGCAACCACATTGTCATGTGGACTTAGCCCGCGCGATTTGACAGTTGCGGACTTAGCACTTTTGCACACCACTGCCCAAAATAGCTTTAAAATAAAGTAAACCAAATTTTTGTTTGTAGCTGATGTGTTTTATATTTTCCCGAATCTCTTCAAAATATCAGTTTTGACCATAAGTGGACTTAGCACCTTTGCACGTTAAGCCGACGATATGTATATATAAAATTGATTATATTCCGATCCTCTGGTTGATGTTTTACACATTAAGATATTTCTCTTATTTTAATTTTTGCAAATTTCAAGAGTATAAAATGTTCCGTTGCACCCGAACTTACTAGTTTAACTTTTACTTTAATTTAGCACGTGTTTTTAATGCGGTTTTGGCGGAAACAAAATTATTTCAAAGTTGGTCTTTTTGGCAGCAGTTACTTGGTTTATACTGAGTTTAGATTGCCATTTTATAATGAACAGACTTACTTAAGAAGAACATTTGCAAATCGTGCAAACTTTTTACAAAATTAATGTAATCGTTAATCATGAATTGGTTTCGCACCACGTTTATCCTCAGAGACGACGGTTTCGCGCACATCGAAGATTATATTGCTGCTTTGAAGCAGAGTAGTGAAGAAGACCCAAATTAGTCCATCCGACATCGCCCGCAGCAATAAGATCATTGTCCATTCACTTTATGAAGATTTTATGGAAGGATCCTGATCTGCGGGCTTACAAAATCCAACTCGTACAAGAACTAAAACCAAAATGAAAACGTTGGCCACTGTTTTTCAGCGATGGTAAACCATGAACAGAGGTAACAGGTAAACACTTCTTCAAAAATGTCATAAAGTTACAGTCAATAGGGCACGCTTTCGAGCCATGCTTAACGACTTTTTCCTGCCTGAATTAGAAGATTTTGATTAGGGCAGATGCATTAAGTTACCAAGGATACCATCATGCATAATTAACTACTACTTCGTATAACAAGATCTCTTGGAGCTTTGCTAAACTGACATCACGCCAAATATATTCACACATTCTTCCGTAACTCCTCCTCCCGCACAGTCTCAAATACACTTACACTACTTATGCTGTCAAATTAGTGCTCACTATTAATATTGAACTAGTAATAACCCCCGATAATCGGGGGACTCCGTTATTTAAAATGAAAAAAGTAAAAAAAAAAAATTTTATAAAAACTCAATTTGTTCAAGTACTTCATGGAAAACTACATTCGTAGTGGTTTTATTTTGGTCGTAAATCTTAACTTTGATATCTTGAGAAGATCGTACTCGACTCAATGCGACATACAGCTGGCCATGCGTAAAACAATCCTCCTTGAGGAAAGCACCAACTCTTGCTAGAGTCTGCCCTTGAGATTTGTTTATTGTTATTGCGAATGCTACAATTATTGGAAATTGGCGACGCTTTAAAATAAAAGGAAGTGTTGATTCGCTGGGCGGTAAATTTCTACGGGCCAATAAAATTTGTTTCCCTTGTGATTCACCGGTTAAAATTTCGACCTCCAAACAATTACAATGTAGTGCTTTTACTATCAAGCGAGTCCCATTGACCAACCCTTTATATGTATTAAGATTGCGGATTAACATCACAACTGTTCCAACCTTAAGCCTTAACTCATGAGGCGCTACTCCACTGAAATTAAGGGAGTTTAGAAATTCTGTAGGGAATCCGACATGCTCTTGAGGATCTTCAGAAACGATAGTATCCACGCTATAATATACCCTTTCTTCACCGGGCAACATATTTACTATTTCGCTATTTATTATCGTACAGTGATCATTTTTTGGACACAAAATTGCCCGATCGTTCAAATGGTTTTGTCTAATAACACCAGACTGAGGCTGAAATACCCAATTCACTAAATTTTCATTTAGCAAAATTATCTCTTCTGGTATATTGATTTTCGACTCTGGAGAGAGCTCTCGACCTTCTCCAACACGCAAAAGAAAACTGTTGTATAAGGATTCTTTAGAACGCATATTCGTTGAGAGTTTGAGACACCTAAAAAATTTCCAAAGTGAGCACCGTTTCAAACAATTACCAACTATAGCGGCGCGTGAGCTATTGGGCACCACAGGAAGAACTTGCCTGAAATCACCACCTAATAAAATATCTTTCCACCAAAAGGTATTTCATTTTGGTGAATATCCGTAATAATCGAAAGCAAAAGTAGCATGCTAATTCGGCGAGCATTGCGATTTTCTTCTCTGGCCCTCTGTTCCTCTTCGCGTTCAACCTGCGCCATATGCTTATACTCATTTGCCAAGGGGTTAATATTTGAAAGCATTTCGTGGATTTCTCTCAGCAAATACCTATCGCAGTTTGAATTATGTTGTGCCCTTATATCAGTTGCTTGATCCGTGTCAAGAATAAACAGCTGGGCGTAGGAGGATTCTGAAGGATGATCTGCATGCAATGGACCTACCCTATGATATATTGATCCATGTATTCGAAAGCAATATGGTCCGCGCCCTGTAGGCTCCGCAATTTTCGCTTCGAATGATGCAAAAGCAAACGAACTATTTAGCTGCCGAATATTCTCCAAACAATTTCAACCAAATATTCAACCAAATATTAAGACAATAAGTATGTATATACATATATTACGAAAATAAAACAATGAAAAGTACAGGTACCTTTTCACTTCCGAAATGTTTTGCTTTACAGTGTAAACATATATTAGTCAACCCCCCAAGCGAACTATACTCAGGAAGAACTACGGAGTTTAGGGCAGCTTTGAAATAACTTGCCATAGATCCTGCACAACTACGGCTCTAATAAAACAGGTCAATTCATATACATACATACATTCACAATTAAAAATTCCTTTCTATCTATAACATTCACCTCTTCTCTTCGACCTGTTAAACTCCTTTTTCGTCTAATTCGCCTTTGGTTTGGCATTTTATTTTTAATAATTAATCTGAATCTGAACTGAAATTCGATGTAGTATGTATGTATTCGCTGGTAATAGCCGCCTTGACTTTTGGAAGAAAACTGAACTGACTCAAAGCTTACCTAACGCAATAACACTTCTAATCAAAATAACGCCAACAACAATATTTCTGTTAGATTTTGCACTTGCGTCTTCGCCCATACATATGTATATACATACATATGTTTTTAAGTATGTATGTGTGAATATAAAACAAAGTAGAGTGCGCATGTCAAAGCGCAGTGTTCCTTAGCTCGTACATCAGTGGTCGGCATTTCATAGCAAAATTTTGCAAACTAACTTCACACGTACGCTTACGCTCTATCGTTCAGTCGTTGTCGAGCCAGCAACGAATTAACATCACGCAAGGCTATAGCGCAAAACCAAATATGCCCTGCGAGAAATATTTTATGATTCTAAATGCCTTTGATGCCATGCAATGCCTTTTATGTTCCAAGTCTTTTAAAGATAATAGGGAATATATCCTTAAAAGACATTTTGTTAATTTTCATTATACTAATAATTATTTATAAAATTTGCTTAATTTTAATTCCAATTTCTCACTGGGCTACTTTTTTTTCCTGCTTACCAACACAGTGACAGATCCTCTCATGCCGACCACTGTCGTACATACATATTCGTGCAACATAGATGAGAGCACATGTCAAATCGTAGATAGCGCCTTAGCGCATGCATATGTATGTATGTACCAGTGCACATGCCAAAGCAAACATTTGTAATTTGTAATATTCGTCATTCTCTTATTGTCATAGATAACTTGATTAGAATCTCTTTTCTTGCTCTCTCGCTTGCAGCTGATCTGTTTTCTGAGCTGGCAACAAAACACAATCAGGGTGCCGTCAACCAGCAGTTAGTGAAAAAGGCGGGATGCCAGAAAAGCAGCGCTATAATTACTTGACGAAATTAGTGTGAAGTGAAACTGTGCGAACATATTTTGGCAAAATAAATGTTTATGTAAATTAATTAATGATTTTGCATTTTAGCATTTACATATATATGTATGTATGCATTTTCAAAGTGTTTAATTTAGTGTTTTGTATAATTTATTAAATACCCAAGTTAATATTTTTCAGCAGTGGCATCATTGTCAAATGTTATAAAAAATGCGAGTTTTGACAGCTCTCTCTCGAACCAAAGGGTCTCAAAGTGTTTAATTTATCAATTTATTATCTATGCTTATTGTCATTCTCTGCTACCGAGCAAGATTTTGCTACCGAGCAGACAACATTGTTGTTGTTAGATTTCGCACTTGCGCCTTCGTGTATGTGGGTATGTGTGTAACGAAAGCAAATGACAGAAACATTTTTAATTATTCATTCTCTTACATATATGCTCTTTTCTGTAGAAGCGCTGCTTATATTAGCTTAATGCAAAACTTGAAGAACTTTAAGCGCAAATATATCAAAAGTGGTTCAATGAATTTAAAATCTGAAAAATTTGTGCAAAGTTTCAGATCGCACGCTTTACGTTTTGTAGATCTCTGGAAATAAGCACCTTGTCTTAGAATAATATATAGATTACGACCAATGAATGTGGAATGCCAATATGACTTATGCATATACTCGTTGCTAAATGTTTGTATGAAAATATACATAAGTGCAAAATTTGGTTTTTACAGAGGAAGAGAAAGATGGAGAGAACGAGTGTGGGCATTCTAACATCCCATAAACTAAAATGAGTACCAGAATCGTTTTCAGAATTATTTATTGTCTCGGTCTTGCAGCATTAGATTGTAAGCTTTAGGCTTCAGATTTTGACGTGTTTCAGCTCCTTAACAAATCTTGCGTTATCTAGTTAAGATCCTGAGCTAAAGTGTACTAAACTACCACAAATATCTGCTCGCTTTACGGACCTTGTATGTCTTTGAAGTCACCGTAATTATATGTAACTTCTACTAAGAGGACATTGAGATTTAAGTTTGTCCACTAGATCGTAATACTTTTGTTGTCCAAATACATGATTCATTATATCTCTAGTTTTCTTTAGTATACCTCACACCGTAACCCTAATTTCGCTACCTGTTTGCAGGTTTCACGAACTTACCTTTCGAACGGTATCCGCATTCTCAGACTACCATTACCAGAAGTCGGTTTTGTCTTCCCAGGTAATGACCGCCCGAGTCGTCGTCTATTTTCAAGGAGGTCGACTCTGACATATTTTTCCCGTACGACATTTTTTGCTTTCGTATATATGTATGTACATATATGTACGTATGTTTCATTGGGGGTTTTTAACGTGGCTGGTTCCAAACCCACCGCACAACCCTAGGGAGGGATGTTTTACCTTCTATCTTTAGGTCGCCTTCAATCGGATTTATTTTTTGCTAATCAGAGGATCCCCACACAGAACCGCTATCTACCTCCCGGAAAGGTAGTCACCTTTCATAATCCCAAGATGAGGCATTGCGTTTAGAGCCGAACAGCGCAAATAGAGTCGCCTCAATGTGCACTTACCACACAAATTGAATGATAACGGGAGGGGAATGAACTCTGAGGCCTACCAAGGTTTTGACGTGTCGGTCTGGGGTCAATGGTCCGTAAGAGTTCTACAAGGCCGTAAAGAATTTGCGTATTTGCAAATTTCAGTCCTATCCCTTAATTCGGAGGCTGAACTTAGCCAGCCAAATGACTTCAATCATAGTCTCGTCAATGCGGAAGATTCAAGTTGGAAGTATTAAGAATACTGCGTTGCAATCTTCCAGATAACGTCGTCAATTGGCACCCGGCTAGATTTGTAATCTTACCGAATCAGGCTGATCACACGACTCAATTGTGTGGAAGAAAATAAATTTAACAGAAAGAACATAAATGGCGTTGTGCGCCACTTATTTTTGACATGTGTGGTTTAAGTGCATAGCATATTTGGAATAGTTAGTTGATCTCGATACTGACATTTAACTATTACAAATTATATCGTTCCAGTCCGTACCTTTGTGCCACAGACCAAAGGTAGCGATTTGACACAAGCGAGCCCTTGAAAATTTCAGCAAAATATTTTTCAAGAAATGGTATAGTTATATATAATTTATAAATTAAGTGAAAATAAAATACTTTTTCATACCCTTTTTCACTAAAAACAGTTATTAATAGATCTTCGTCCTTAAGAGGGCTAAGGTGTTTCTGTCCTTAATAAAAAGAGGATTTGATCGTCGCGTCTGGTTGCACAGCACCAAAGTTAATCTTACTATTATAAAAACTCTGGTTCTTTGACAGGACTTATCGTAATTTGTTGAAACCTTAATATTTTGTTGACTATACATACATTAGGGTGGGTCGATTCCGGACTTTTTCGATTCGGGATTTCTAATATTGCGGAAAAGTTGCCTTAGTACTTCCTGATTCCAATGCACCTTTTTGTTTTGAGATCGGATTGCATCTTCAACCCCAACTCCGGCCTTGAAATTTCGGAAATTCGCCTAAAATCGTGAAATTGTCTACCTAGCGCCTGAAATACGCATCTCATGGCAAAATGTATAAAACAAAAGTTTCATCATGGCCGCAGGACGAACCGTTCCCGAGATACGAGCGAAAATGCGGCGCGCCACAGCGCAAGGTAAAAATTGTTGCAGCTCTTGGTCACCCAGAACCCACCGCGTGGAGGTGGCTGCTCTTCGGGTTCCTCCCAAGCCCAACCCAACCAACCACCCATATGTCAGGCTTGTTTTAGTCTGAATCTGTGTCAAATTTAATGATAAAATCAGATTTTGTACTAAACTTTGGCACTTGTTGCCTAGATTTCAGTGTAGAGCGTATAAAACGATCACGAGATTGGAGGCCAATAACTTTAGAAGATGCCTCTGTCACCAGTTTGACGGTTCTCTCGACTGCCACGGTGTGAGAGGGGAATTCACTAAATTTCCATACCTCTGCAGTGTCTCCCGACAGCCCTTTCATGAGTCCTTCGTTAGAAACTGAACGAAGAACTGGTGGAACAGTCAATGTAATAGTCTTCCAGTTAATCATATGGTAATAATTATTAGCTTTGAAATTCAGCTTTGGCACTTTATTACATCTAACCCTTCCATTTACAGTGTCGGACTCTGCTTCTCTGGCTGCCAGAAGACGGTCAAAGGCCAACTTTCTGACTTCTATCCGTTCGTCAGTCATCATACTAAAGAGAATGTTTTCTGGAAGAGCAAAGAAAGCATTCTGGTGAATGGATGAATCGACAACCTTGCGCAGTTTAGCAGGTAAGTATCTCGAGCTTTGAATTGCAGCATAGAGATGGCGAGAGCCATCTTTGATTGAACTGTGGAATCTCATTGAGAACCACAAAGGTGAGTAAGCTGTAAGTATGTACTTGACCAAAATCTTTATTTCCTTTGTTGGTTTGTCAGTAGAAATGTATAATCTTAGAATTCTATTTGCACAGGTGAGCCAGCGAGATTTGCACATGTTACCTGGATGCATCGATGCTAAATCTGAGGAACATTGACAGGAAATAACAGCTTCTGATATTTTATAGAGATAAGCTTGGTCCGTGCTAAGTTGGGTCGGATTAATAACCTCTGAAGGTAATTGGCAGGATGGAAAACTTACCTATGTCGCCAGAGAATGTATTTGGACTCTTTGAGACACCATCTATGTGTTCGAAAAGAGCACGAAATGGAAGTTCGTTGAAATATTGAAGACAAACAACGCACTGTAATGGCCTACCTATTCTTTCTTCTAGTTTCGGAATGATTCCACCTTTCCAACCTGTGTTCGTGTTGGTGCCATCAGCACCGACAACTTCTAGATGTTCCACATCAACTGAATTGTCCTGTAAATGTTACCATATAGCTTGCGTCTCATCCTCAGCTGACCCGGAAGGAGAGGTGACGTGGCCAAAGTAATGACAACCAGGTTCCGCTATAAGAGAAATATGTTCCTCCTTGACTTTGCCCCTTCGCTGACTTGTGTAAGTGTATTGTCTTCGTGGCCGTCAAAATACCGCCCATATACAGAGTCAATACTTTCGGTGTTTTGGAGCTTAACTCCAACACTTTTTTTTGCCCGACTAATCTTGCATTTGTCAGTGAAAAAGCTAGCCTGATCCTCTTTTATCAAGGCCGCTGCTCTATCACTAACTCCAAATCTTTGGGCAGCTAAAGCAGTGTGTTCTAATACTAGAGTGTTTTGTTTGGTTTCAGAGGACGGAAGAGAAAATTCATCATCAGCATCGTTTTTTAAAGAATCCATGTGCGACGCACCTACATCGTTGTCGTCTGTATGAGAGTCTGGCTGATCTGAATGGGCACGTGTTCTAGCTGATACTTTTCTGGTAAGTGTTGATGTTGAATGACGTTTTGAAAGCTTTTCTTTACGTTCATTTTTCTTTGTAATCTTTTTTGTTTCAGGTAGATCAACACTTCCAATGCGACCATTTTTTCTGGTTCTCTGGTCCAAGAGAAAGGGTTGATCATTGATAGGAACTTTCCTTTCCTTTGAACAAGTGCAAGAAGAAAAATAAATGCATTTACAAGCAGTGATGTCAAATAATTTTCCGGCAGAAGAGACAAAGTCGTCTCTTTCAGAGCTCAAACCTATTGGGTTCCTTAAAACATTTGTTTAAAAGTCAGAAATTTCTTATGGCATGTGGTGAGCATTTGTACAACTCTGGTGTGTGAAACTATCGGAATAGATGACTTTTTGAAAGTATTTTCAACCTTTTTTGCAACTATTTCTGTAACCCGTTTACTCCTAGGTTCATAGTTGTCGCCTCGGAGTCGCCCTATACGAAATCTTTCAAACTGATAACACAAAAGAACATCCTGGTAATTAGGTAACTGGGACTCAGAGAGATTGTACGGATATATGCCAAACACAGGACAGTTCTGTCTAAATTTAAATTTAGATACAGACATTTTGAGTTCTGTGTTCTGTTGAGAGAATATAAGTGATAGCACTCGGCGAAATCAACGACAAGAGTGAAGGAACTCGATGAAAAAATGTTTATGTGGAGACTAGTCCGAAAGTGTCGTATGGCGCAGGGAAATGAATGTAAGTGATAGAACTCGGCGAAATCGCCGACAAGAGTGAAGGAACTCGATGAAAAAATATTTGTGTGGAGACCTATCCGAACGTGTCCTTTGGCGTAGGTGAATGAATGTGAGTGATAGCACTCGGCGAAATCAACGTCAAGAAGTGTGGCCGCAAGCCGATTTTCGCCTTGCGCTGTGGCGCGCCGCATTTTCGCTCGTATCTCGGGAACGGGTCGTCCTGCGGCCATGATCACTTATACCATTTCGGTAGTAAATGACGTGACAAATAACTTTTGTTTTATACATTTTGCCATGAGATGCGTATTTCAGGCGCTAGGTAGACAATTTCACGATTTTAGGCGAATTTCCTAAATTTCAAGGCCGGAGTTGGGGTTGAAGATGCAATCCGATCTCAAAACAAAAAGGTGCTTTGGAATCAGGAATTACTAAGGCAACTTTTCCGCACTATTAGAAATCCCGAATCGAAAAAAAGGTCGGGGGGTGCGTAATACCTACACATAATACTTTGGTGCCCAGGAACAATTCATGCAAACAGGAAAGTGCTGTTAAAGAGGAAATTGTATAAAATTGGTACACTTAGCGGGCTAACACATACACATACGCTTGCATTTACGTGTGTTGTTCAGCTTGCAGGTCATCGGTACAAATAACACCATTAATGCAATGCGTAAATCATCTACAAATAAATAGTTATTGGCAAATAAGCACAATAAGCACCGGTATGCAAGGTAATTCATTAATTAAAGTAGCACCCGAACAATTGCCGCAATTAGAATTTATTTTAAGCTTACCATATATCATGTATTTATGAACAGCATCGTATTATTTGCAAAGTTGTGCGAATTTTAATTATGAACCTAAAAGGATTATGAGCTTTATATCAAATTTGGATGTGGATCTGTTTCGGTATATCTGGCGGCATGTTGTGATTTTAATTTTGATGATTTTGTGCATTTTTATAAACAGATTTGGGTCACGGAATTTTGATTTTCGTATTTAAAAATGTTTTTCCATATTTCTCGGTTTCGAATCGAGCAAATGTTGACAACAGTTTAACACATAGGTATACCACCTAGCTTTCGTAAACTGAAAAAATAATCAGATTTTGAATAACCAAATTTTATTATGCCATTTATAGCACTCACTATTGACTGAGTTTGTGATTCTAATGGTATTTTCAAAGTGAAATAACTTCAGTTCTAAAATGCGTACGAAGATGGCACTCTCAGAAGATCCGTTAACAGACAGAGCTTGAGGAGTGGTGAATCGAACAAGCAGCTTATGTAAATGCAATACATTGTCATAATTTATGAAAAAACGCTCTAAACTGATATGCACATACTCTCTTGCATTGAATTTTACTATATGCCTTTGTTTTGAATATCACAGGTAAACATTTTGACAAGTGCACTGGGATCCAAATCAAGTTTAGCTAGCAAAGTGGCTTCTAAGTCGGCTAATACTTACAGCTCTACCTTTTTTATACCTCTTTCCGTCGTACATCAATCTCGTCATATTAACAACAGATTTCGTCGGGAGTAGAGAAAAATGTTTCTGTTTTAATATCTTAGTCAAGCCGAGAACCAATATTATTCTTAGCTTTTTGAAATATTTCTTCTACCATCTAGTTACTTATTACAAATTCATAAGCCGTCCACACAAGAGTATTGCCTTCCTCCCTTACTAAACTTATCCTCATCTGGAAGATATTACTGAAATCCAACCTTGGGACGATTTAGTCTGTTTTATCTAAATTTGCTCTTAACCATCAACACCACCTGATGATCAATAAAATAAAGACTTTTGTACTTGAGAATCGACGATTAACAACCCATATTATACTGGCGTCGTTAGAATGGAAAGATTAGTGAAGCCGTTTTGAAAGATCATTTCGGCCTAAGTAAACGAAAGCACGATTGGTTCCAAAATCACTAAAAAAACAGCGTTGTTTTAGCGTCTGTGAAATAATGCTTTCCGACTACCAGGATGCCACGAAACGTATTATTACTGGCAATGTGTGTTGGATCTATGCTCACGACCCGGAAACAGATGATCAATCGGCAAAATATCGTGGCGAAGTTGAACCGAAGTCAAAGCAGGTCAAAAATCAAATTATTTTCGATGATCGAGGTATAGTGCACTCCAACTTCTTTCTCACCGGCCAAACTGTCCACAAGATATACTATTTGATTGTTATGCGTCAATTGCCCGAAGCTATTCGTAAAAGAGACTCGAATTATGCCGGCAACTCTTGGTTTTTGCCCCACGATAATGTGCTGTCGCTTACAGCAATAATTCTTAATTCGTTTTTCGTCAAATTTTGAGCGAATATCGTGCCGCAACCTTTGTTAGCTCTGCGTGACTTTTGGCTATTGAGTAAACATGAAAGTTCACTCCGAGGTAACCGGAAGAAGACATTAAACGTGATTCGCTACGAGCACTGAAGGCTATTTCGGAAACTAACTTAAACAACAAACGTGTGCATAAGTGTATTCGATTCAAGAAGAATTACTTTGAGGGAGACGACGTAGATTTTGAAGAATATATTAAGAATTTTAATTTTCTTACCATTTTTGCCCGTAGTAGTACACCATATAAGATTTTTTAAATTTGTTTTTCAATGTTCATTTTCCAGGTGAGTTTGGTATAGATCGTGCCTCTTATATATTTTGTTGTGGAGGGCATAAGAAAGATGAAATTGGTAAAGCTCTTTCCAGAACTTCACGGATTCTTTAAGGAAGTGTCCGAGATACCATCAACACTATATCGTCTGCATATTATACTGCTATCACTCCTCCTCCGTTGAGTTGAAGTAGTATTTCGTTTTGCGCTAAGACCTCTAAAATCGAGGTGTCCCTTTTCTCATATAGCATGTTCGTGTCAATGAGCAGGTGGATACTGTAACCGTAACCATGGATACTTGTAACCATGTCGACGGTGCTCGCGAATGCTGAAAAGTATCCAGGACTGATTCGTCATAGAAGGCTCTTCTAATAACCTGGAGTCATCGACAACAAGCGTTGACAACGTGAGGTCCAAAACTTACTTCAGAACTGAAAATACTTTTATTTAAATTCCTGTTAAAAATATATTATAAGGTTCTCACCTGTAATGGAGCTTCCCCATAAAGTATGCCTTGTGTTCACGTTACACCAAATTAGGATGTCTTCTTTTTTGTTGACATCTATTAGTTTTATGAGTGATTCAAATATAATAATGCGTGCGCTTGGTCTAATGTCATGTCACCCACTTCTCTTGAATGGTGTTAGATGTAGTTTCGTTCATCACAGACAATCTGCTGTCTGTGGTCAAATAACAAAATAATCCGTTTTTCTTTTTTGTTTTGTGGGAACTCCTTTGGTGGTATTGAAAGGATCTTCCAATTGCTTTTTTCCATATTCCTCCATTATCTGGTTTTGGCGCTTGATCTTCTTTTTATTAACTGAGATGCCATCAAGCTAAACTTTAGCTGTCTTTCCTAGTGCAAGATTTGAGCGATTTTTTCTTTTTCTTACGCTGTTTCTCTCCTTTAACTACCAGTGTAATATAGTCGATGACACCATATTTGCGTTTTGAATGCTTTAGATGGTTCCGATTTGTTTGCTGATATCACCAACGGCATGGTATACTAGATCGTTCAGTAGTATTATCTTTCATCTGACAACTGGAGACCAGGAGCGGGTCTTCGTTGGATTCCGATATGTCGTTGTGCCTGAGAATAGACTATTTTCTTATTAGGTAATAGGACTTTGTCTGATCATTGCCGATACAGCACACATAGAAAGCGACTAGTGGATAGGTAAAAATGTTTAAAGATATTGAATATTCTACTAAATATAGAAGAGGATATATCTCCCGGTCCTCAACAATTAAACAATTTTTCATAAAAACTTCTGTTTGGTTTACGTGTCTTTCTACAGAGCTAAGTCAAAAAAATTATAGTCAGACAGTCTCAACAACATCTGTTGCCAAGAGTTATTCTGCGGTGGATTTCGAGGGTGTCATTGTTGTTGTTGTTAATATTGAACTTCGAAGCTATGACCGTTAACAGTGACGTGGGAGCCAAGACGCGAGTTCGACGACTGTTTTTTTGATGACAGGTGATATTTTGTCTTGTTCACCACCAGAGACAACTAACAGCGCGAGTGTTGAGGTCAATGATATTAATGTCATCGACATACGCCAGTACAAAATAACAAGAAAGAGGTGGTATGGGACTTAAGTTAAATGTGATACATACGTATTTTAACTAAAGCAAAAGGATTCATGAATGCTGTGCGAAGTCCAACACAATTGCTTCCGAAACGCACTTCAATATCAATTTTCCATATTAGAGCAAATATAGATTTTCTTAGCATACATTTTGGGTGCGGAAACTATAACCAGCTGAATTGAGTGCGAAAGCAAAATAGGCAAAAACATTCAAGAGCTTTGAAGATTGGGGTATGTAGCAAAGCCTGATGTTGGCATGAGCAAATAAAATAAAATCCAAAAGATAAGCAAGAACTGTAGCAATTTAGTATGGAATTAACCTATACAAACCATAGGCTATAATAAAAGTAAAATTTTACAGTTTTAAATACAAATGGTATGTCCAAATGCGATTAAAAGTAGTGCTCAGTCGAAAGTTGAAACGAGGAAATTACACTTTGAGGATAAGACAATTTTCAAAATTTGCCCAAACTATGTACGAAAGGAAGTGAAGCGATAACGGTACAAGTGAACAACTCTTAAAATACATTGAAGGTCATTTGAGCATCAGCATTTAATTGGGTTGAGGTTGACATAGCTGAGCTTTGTCGCTGTGGACGTGAATACCGAAGCTCTTGGAGACAAGACAGCCGCACATACACACAAGTGTACATACACTAATGCATATAAAACAAATATATTACAGTACTTGAATGTGTCAAGCATTTAGTCGGCCGGGTGGTTAATCAAAATGCCACAAAGCAAGCGGCGGCCAGCGGCGAGAATTGAAGGTAGTGGGGGAGGGAGCAAAGAGGCTACATTTACTATTAAATACAATTCGGCAAGTTTCTGCCGTTAACGCCAATAGTAGAGGTGGCATGTACCCCTAAGTCTGCCCTCACACACACACACCCACTCTCCGTTTAAAACATCGTAATGCGATGATTTTCCAAAATAGCAACTCCCAAGAAATGTGGACGAGGCAGACACGAATGCGACAAAAGGCGGCAACTATGTAAGTATGTGTGATATATAGACGAAATTGTGGAAGAACAATTCATGGATTTCACACGATGATAATGCACCATCGCATCGAGCCACGTTTGTGACCGAATTTAAAGCAGAAAACGCAATGTATTCTAGCGATTAACCTCCGTCTTTACCGTGTGGTTTTTTCTTATTCCCCATGCTGAAATTGCCGCTTCATGGAACCCGTTTTCAGTCGATCGAAGAAATAAAACAAAATTCGCTGAAAGAGCTGAAGACCATCTCAAAAAGTGCTTATGAAAAGTGTTTGGAGGACTGGAAAAATCGTTGGCATAAGTGTATTACTTCTGGTGGGGATTACTTCGAAGGCGACAAAATAAATATTTATGAGTAATCAAATATTTTGGTTTCTATTTACATTTCTGAGTACTTGTCGCAATGTATACATAAATGATCAGGATGGGGAGATGAGTCGAATCCCGGATATGCAAGTTGTAACTTGAGTAAAATTGAGATATCGTAATAAATCTTGGTATATGTGTTCTTTGGCAAAAACCTGAAAAACGAGTTTGTATATGGGTGTAGTAATTTAACCACTGCCATGCCCACAAAACATAACTGTAATTTGGAAAAGATGTTTGTAGAATCACGGGACACCTGTGGGCTAAAAATACTCAAAATCTGACGTGGCCACGCTTTCCATTAGGTTAAATAAATCGGATGGTAATCACACCCATAACACACAGAGGGCTTTATAGGAGCCAGCGTCAAAATTGGACGATGAACGTGGCACCGCCCATCGATCGATTTCAACCAAATTCGGTTCATGCAAAATCGATCTGTACACCACCTGGTCTCTAAAATAAGATGCTCACATCTCCGAAATCTCAGATTTTGGCCGAGCTAGAAAAAATAGCTGTTATTCGATTACTAAACCTTATATCGGGTGATTTTTTAAGAGCTTGATAACTTTTTTTTAAAAAAAAGTTGCCCAAAATTGGACTTTCCGAATGGACCACCTAAGACGCAGCCGCGGTCAACATTTAAATGAAATTATCTTCAAAAAGTAAATGTTGAAACTGACCTAACGTTTCAAATAAAGAACCGATGAGATTTTGCAAATTTTATGCGTTTTTTAAAAAAAAGTTATGCTTTAAAAAATCCCGATAGTTTTTTTAAAACTGTACAAATTCTTCTATTTAATTATTATCTCGAGTAATTTCTTCAAATGGATTTAGCGACCGATGCCCAGAGCATATTAAAATTACGGAGGGAACACTTATCCAGCCTACTGAATGGCAGTGAACGCACAACGCCAGGAGAAAGCGAACCCGATTCCCCAATCGATGACGATGGAGCAGACGTTCCATTGCCGACCATGAAGAAGTTCGAATAGCAATTAGCCGTATGAAGAACAACAAAGCGCGGGGGGCCGGGGGGAAGATCGCCAAAGACCAGGCAGCCGGTACCCCAGTTGATGAGTCTGAAACAAAGCGCCTCAAATCTATCGTAGAGGAATATGAAGGCTACCTGAAAAGGAAGCAATCACAACCTCAAGAAGAGAGCAAGCGAGAGAGCACTTCACAGAAGAGAAATCGCTCCATCACAGAAGTACCCGGAACTCAGCCCAAAAAACCCAGGCGGAGCGAAGGTGAACACAGCAGCACAACAACGGCAAGGCATTTCTGCGATGTTGCCAGAGATAGCCTGCAGGTGGCCATCATAGACGGAAATTCCTCCTCTCCGAGCACAATGCAGGAGAGATGGGTGGAGATCGACGTCAGATTGTCGAGTATGGTGCTAAGCTATGTACTCGACAATCCTGCGGGTCCTCACCCGGAGTTTGACTCCTCTGAGACCCTCAGGGGCTACAGGGTCATTAAGTGCGCAGACCAGGCCTCGCTGAATTTCCTGACGGGTAGTGTTGCTAAAATTAGCAACGCCTTTGTAGGCCTCCAATTGAGGCTTATACCCGCCAAGGACATTCCGAAGAGACCTCGTGCTCGCATTTGGTTACCCCCTCTAGAGGAGCCAGGCGAAAAACTCCTGCGGTGCATTAAGCTGCAGAACAAATCTATACCTAGTACAGATGAGTGGCTGCTAATCAAGGAGGAAAAACCGAATAAAGCGAGCAAGCCAATACTAGTGGCCATTTGTGATGAGTCCATTGAGGCTCTGAAGAAGACTGACTACAAAATCAGCTTCGGAATCCGCAAAGCCAGACTAAAAATATTCCAAGGCGACAAAGCGGCTGACGAAGACGACACGGAAGAGGTCGACGACGCCAGCCAGTTGCTAAAGAATGTGGGCATCGAAGAAACCCGAGATGCCCAATAACATAAGATGCGTACGGATAAACCTGCAGCACTCGAAGAGTGCTACAGCGAATCTGACAATACTCGTGAACGTGGGGGGCATCGACATCAGCCTAATACAGGAGCCCTGGGTCAATGAAGATACCATTAAAGGGCTGTCACGGAACAGAGATAAACCTAGGGCATGCATTCTTATCAATAAAAGTATAAATGCATTTCTTTGTCCTAATTACAGTACAGCAGATATCACAGTGGTAAAGGTGGAACAGAAGGAAAAGCCCTTCTTCTTGGTCTCGGCCTACTTGGCCCATGACGAAGACATACCACCGGCCCCGCTCACCAGACTAGTAGAGGAGAACAGGAAGGAGGATGTCCTAATAGGGTGTGATGCAAACGCAAGGCACACCGTATGGGGTAGCTCCAGTATAAACACCAGAGGTGAGTCACTCTTGCGGTATATTTTGAATAGTAATCTAAGTATTTGCAACAAGGGCGATAAGCCAACTTTTATTTTCCCATGCTCGGATAGGTTTCAACAGACACAGACAGTCTCGTTGTGGATAACTGGAGGGTATCCGATGAGCCTTCCATGTCGGATCACTCTTGGATACTCTTCAGCATCCGCGAGAAGTACAGTGCGCCTCTCACTTACCGGAACCCTAGAAAAACGGCATGGGGAAAATTTACCAGTATAGCAACAAATGCCTTGAAAAGGGAGGCAATAAGAGCATCAGAAGTCCCGAGGAATTAGATTCAGAAGTAGAGAAGTTGGAAAAAATCCTAACCACAACTTTTAATAAATCTACTCCGCTAACAGTTTTGAAAAAGAGAAAGTCTCTTCCTTGGTGGAACAGTGAACTCAAGAATTTGAGAACACAACTAAGGAAGGCTTTCAATGAGAGTTTTAGAACCAAAATCTGGCAGCCATATAAAGACAGTATGAAAGAATACAAAAAAGCAGTCAGGAAAGCTAAAAAGGACTCATGGCGATCTTTCTCCACATCGATAGAAAGTTGCACAGAAGCCGCCAGGCTTAGTAAAATGCTATCCAAAGATCATATTAATACTGCCTACATTAAGGCAGAGAGAAGAGATTAGACCTCCTCGGCAAAAGAGTCTCTGGAGGTACTAATCACAACGCACTTCCCCGGGAGTCAGCAAACACCTTCAACAAGGGTTCAACCAGAACCACCGCTGAACGCAGCTGACTATCGAAGCCAAATAGTAGACAAAAGAAAAATCAAATACGCCATAAATAGTTTTGCACCATATAAAGCGGCAGGTCCTGACGGGATTATGCCCATAATGCTGCAAAAACTGGTAGAACCAATGGTTCTAAGGCTAGAAAATATATACAAAGCTAGCATACAACTATCTTTCATCCCAAGAATTTGGAAAAGAAGTAAAGTTGTGTTCCTTCCAAAACCCGTCAGAAGAACACACGAGAATGCCAAGGATTTTAGACCTATAAGCCTTACCTCCCTTATGCTGAAGGTACTAGAAAGGCTAATAGATCTACACGTAAGAACAATAATGGCGGAGAAGTTATCGAAGTCTCAACATGCATACATGAAGGGCCGATCAACCGAAACCGCCCTTCACGAGGTGATAAGTGTAATTGAAAAATCACTACATCACAAACAATACACCATGGCTGCATTTCTAGACATAGAGGGCGCCTTCAACAACATAGAAGTAAATGCGATAATTAATTCTCTGGCACATGGTGGTATAGATGACACTGTGTGCAGATGGATACTATCGATGCTTGAGAATAGGAAGATTATAGCTTCAAACGGCGCTGTAACACAAACAAGCTATATGAGTAGAGGAACGCCTCAAGAGGGGTCCTCTCTCCGCTGCTATGGGTTGCAGCGCTGAAAGAAATACTACTCCAACTAAACGGTGGAGGAGTGAAAGCAGTAGCAAATGCAAACGACGTAGTGTTGTTGGTTTCAGGTATGTTTCCTTCAACGGTCAGCGAGATTATGGAAAGAGCACTTCGTAGGTTAAACTTATGGGCTAAGAACAATGGTCTAGGAGTTAACCCGAACAAAACAGAACTGATGCTATTCACAAGCAGAACCAAAATACCTCAGTTCCAACTTCCGGTACTAAACGGTACAACACTCACTCTATCTTCCCCACAGCTAAATACTTGGGGGTGGAGATTGACACTTTGGTATATATAAAACTGTCCTGGAAAATGTGAACAAAACTAAATATAGAAAAAGAATAAACAAAGCATACATGGCCTACTATACTTGTAAGAAAATCGTCAACAAGAATTGGGGTCTTAAACCAAGTATAATTATGTGGATGTTTATGGCTGTTATAAGACCTATACTTACATATGGAGCTCTGGTATGGTGGCCAGCGCTAAACAAACAATGCAATATTAGAAAATTAAATGGAATACAATCAACTACCAATGGACATTTTTATTCACAAAACAGCAGCTATTGCGGCGATAAGAATAAAAGAATTGGGAAGTTGGAATCAGCAGAACTACGGACATAGTGTAATTCTAAACAAGTTCACTATTAACAAATCAGACTACATTCTCCCAAAGCTGGATTTCAATAGACACTTCCAGGTGAGGATACCATCTAGACGAGAATGGAGAAGAGATTCAATGGTAGAGGAAGATACCACCTCAGTCTATACCGACGGGTCCAAAATGGACTGCGGAGTAGGCACGGGGGTATTCTCCGCTGATCTAGGCATATCTCTCTCTATACGTCTACTGAACTCGGCTAGCACCTTCCAAGCAGAAGTACTAGGCATAGAAAAAGCCTGCGAAGTTCTATTAGAAAACTACGGTAATATACATAAAGCAACTATATTTACGGACAGCCAGGCGGCCCTAATGGCATTGTCTTCACCCATGACAAATTCCAGTATAGTTCACAACTGCAAGAGAGCACTAAGCTCAATAAAAGACAAGCTCCAGCTAAACTTGATCTTGGTTCACGGCCACAGGAACATTTTCGGTAACGAAAAAGCAGACGAGTTGGCAAAGGCAGGAGCTTTCCTCAATGAATCCAAGGCGAAGCAAATACCAAGCCCACTAGGATCGATAAAAGGAGAGATCAATAGACAATTTCAGCAAATTGCAAACAACAGGTGGAAAAACATTACAAAACTTCTCTGCGAATGCCCAGCTCTAGCACAGATCCGACACAAAACACTCGGAATCCACCAAGCGCCAAACCTTGAATGGATTTCCACCAAAAGCATTTCGGACATAAGTAGTTTCATCGAAACCTCAAAATGGTTTGAGAGAGAAGGTGAAACGTAATAGCAGATACAGGAGGTTCTACGAATAGTGTATCAAAACGGCACATCAAGTGCTAATTGAGACCGATAGGGCTGCACTCCTACCTACCTACCTACCGTGGGATAAGCCTCCTCAACATGGCGTATAAGGTTCTATCGAGCGTATTGTGTGAAAGATTAAGGCCCACCGTTATCAAACTGATTGGACCTTATCAGTGTGGCTTTAGACCTGGCAAATCAACAACCGACCAGATATTCACCATGCACCAAATCTTGGAAAAGACCCGTGAAAGGAGAATCGACACACACCACCTCTTCGTCGATTTCAAAGCTGCTTTCGGCATCACGAAAAGGAGCTGCCTTTATGCCGCGATATCTGAATTTGGTATCTCCGCAAAACTAATACGGCTGTGTAAACGGACGTTCAGCAACACCAAAAGCTCCGTCAGGATCGGGAAGGACTTCTCTGAGCCGTTCGATACCAACCGAGGTTTCAGACAAGGCGACTCCCTATCGCGCAACTTCTCCAATCTGCTGCTGGAGAAAATTATTCGAGCTGTACAACTGAATCGAACAGGTACAATCTTTTATAAGCTGCTGGCATATGCCGACGATATTGATATCATCGGCCTCAACACCCTCGTCGTTAGCTCTGCTCTCTCCAGACTGGACAAGGAAGCAAAGCAAATGAGTCTTGCAGTGAATGAGGGCAAGACAAAATATCTCCTGTCATCAAACAAACAGTCGTCGCACTCGCGACTTAGCTTTCACGTCACTGTTGACAGAGTCCTTTGTGTTTTACGTGAATTACCTGCCTACGAAAGCCCAAATTCACGGTGCTTTATATTGCTAGAAGCACGTAGATCAATACAATGCGTTGATCAGCGCCCCAAGGCATAAATGCACGCACCTGCACCATACTCTGGAGAACCAAAGCATGAGTGCATGCACCTGCACTTACACCTTGGTTCCAATTGGTAGGGTGGGACTCTGTTGTCGCCTTTGTCGGGTTCGAGGCCGACGTAAAACCTCTGCCGTACTCTGGATCCGGCACCAGGCCGCAATGCGACTCCACATTTGACAATTGTCCTGCCAGCATTCCAAGTCCAAGTCCAGCATTCCGAATCTCCAAGGGCTAACTGCTCCCCGTGGTACCAAGTTAAAGCCTTTGGTGTGACTTTTGCAACATTTGGCTACTACCAGTTTGAGCTTCATAGTAATCCCAACTCATGACTGGTGAAAAACTATAATATCATTTCAAGCTGAGTATTATAGCACTTGTTCTGACTTAAACCATGATGACATTCAAACCAAGACCTGAAAATGTCATACACAGTGCATGTGGATTTTAGCCGCCTCTTAAGACAGGCATGCCTTACGACGAGTATATTCGGTTTCCCCCCCTACCCGCAGGGGGAACGTCACTGTTGACAGTCATAACTTTGAAGTTGTAAATAGTTTCGTATATTTAGGAACCAGCATAAACACCACCAACAATGTCAGCCTGGAAATCCAACGCAGGATAACTCTTGCCAACAAGTGCTACTTCAGACTGAGTAGGCAATTGAAAAGTAAAGTCCTCTCTCGACGAACAAAAACCAAACTCTATAAGTCACTCATAATTCCCGTCCTGCTATATGGTGCAGAGGCTTAGACGATGACAACAACTGATGAGTGGACGTTGCGAGTTTTCGAGAGAAAAGTTCTACGAAAGATTTATCGTCCTCTGCGCGTTGGCCACGGCGAATATCGCATTCGATGGAAAGATGGGCTGTATGAGATATACGACGCCATTGACACAGTTCCACGAATTAAAAGACAGCGCCTACGCTGGCTACGTCATGTTTTCCGAATGGTCGAAAACACTCCAGCTCTGAAAGTATTCGACGCAGTATCTGCCTGGGGAAGTAGAGGAAAAGGAAGACGTCCTCTCCGTTGGAAGAAATAGGTGGAGAAGGAACTGGCTTCGCTTGGAATATCCAATTGGCGCCACGTAGCGAAAAGAAGAAACCACTGGCGCGCTGTTGTTAACTCAGCTAAAATCGCATAAGCGGTGTCTACGCCAATAAAGAAGAAAAGAATTTCTTTTCAAGTTTGAGGCCAAAGTCTCGCACTTTATCTTAGTCTGCTCATAATTTATTGATATACAAGGTGCGTTCCAAGGTAAACAGGACTGACATTTCATCGATTGGAAGTGAAGTTATTGCGTTTCAAGGGTCAGCATGTTTATTTATGAAAATAAGCATCGAACAAAGAGCCAACATTAAATTTTGTTTTAAAATTGGTAAAACTCTTAATTAATGAAGCAAGTTTATGGCAATGATTGCCTATCCCGTAGCAGAGTGCACGAGTGGTTTCAATGTTTTCAAAGTGGTTGTGAAGACATAAATGACGATCAATATGTGGGCCAATCAATCTTCGAAACTGTGCGTGAATTCATCAAAAATCTGCAAAATCATCATTGAAATTCATGGAAATGGCATTGAACATCTCCAAAACATCGATTTATCGCATTTTGACTGAACATTAGGGCTTACGAAAGGTGTGTGCACGGTTTGTTCCGCACAAATTAACTGACGACCAAAAATTGCTCAGAATCCAACATTCGATCAACGCTTGAGACCGATTATTTGATCAAAAATCACATTTTAACAATTAACCCCGTATTCACCTGATATGGCATCGTGCAACCTCTTCCTTTTCGGAAAGATGCATTTGCCCATGAAAGGAAAGCGTTATGCAGACGCAGAGGTCATTCAAAAGGCTTGTACCGGCATACTAGCGCCCATATCGGCCGACGACTAAAACACTCGTTCGACATGATTTTGGACCGTGCAAAGAGATGTATTAAAGCAGAAGAAGACTATTTTGTATAAAATAAGTTGATTTTGCCGAAAAAGCTATTTATTCTGTTTCTTTTTTTTGAGGTCCTGTTGACTTTGGAACGTACCTTGTACACTAGGGTGTGTCATTCTGAGGCAACCTTTTTTTTCAACTGAAAAACAGGCTAAAAACTTTCGAAAATGTGAAAAAGGAAGTCACTCAAAAGATGAGCTCTTAATATTAATATTAAGAGGTGCCTGTTTCAAATTTTCGGTTTTCTATATAAATAACATGGAAAAAAAATCATTTTTTGGTGGTGGTTATTGTGCGGAGGTCGGAATCGATCTTCAGTAGTCGAAGTCGATTAAGAATCGATTCTTGACATTCGAAAAATCGATTATTTTACGAGAAAACTCGAATTTCGAGTAGAATTGGAATCGAGTTTACCATCCCTACTGGCAGCCATCGCGTGCACATATAATAACCTCTGCACAATAACCACCACAAAGAAATGATTTTTTTTCCATGTTATTTACATGGAAAGAAAAGATTGCCTCAGAATGACTCACCCTATTGTACACATAGCCAATGAAGTCTACGTTCACCCGAAACATTTTTTAAGTGAAATAAAAACACAATGTAAATAAGCAATTCAGTTCAAATTTTTTATATAATAACCTCCGCATAATAACCACCACCAAAAAATGATTTTTTTTCCATGTTATTTACATGGAAAGAAAAGATTGCCTCAGAATGACTCACCCTATTGTACACATAGCCAATGAAGTCTACGTTCACCCGAAACATGTTTTAAGTGAAATAAAAACACAATGTAAATAAGCTATTCAGTTCAAATTTTTTACGTGTGTTTCTTCTTTATAATCATAAGTTCAAAATTTTAACATAAAAAACGCATATTCCCATTTATAGTTTTGTGATAACGGGATTTTAGTTTAAGAAAAAATAAACATAGGCATGACAAAGTCTGCGTCCAGCTTTAAAATTCGTTAAAAAGTCATTAAAAATTATAAATAAAAATTAAATTTAATATTATACTCTGATGGATAGCCACGTTGTTTTAAAACCTCACTCAATCAATTTGGCATGGATCTGACAAACTTATCTGTTTCCTCAGATGTAATCCGGAACCATTCTGCCTGCATAACACTTCGTAAAGTCTCTTTAATGGTTATTGTATGCTGACGAATTCTTTTTTCTAAAAAATCTCATAGGTGCTCAATAGGATTGAGGTCAGGTGAGTGTGGGGGCGTTTTAAACAGTCTAGGAGCATTCTACAGAAGCTAAATTCCAACAATTTCCACTTTTTTTCAAATTCTTTCTTAAAATGTTCAAATATCCCCATTTTTGTACTCTCGCAACAAAGTTGCTAAGGAGAGAATTATAGTTTGGTTCACATAACGGTTGTTTGTAAGTCCTAAAACTAAAAGAGCCAGATATAAGGTTATATATACCAAAGTGATCAGGGTGACGAGTAGAGTTGAAATCCGGATGTCTGTCTGCCCATCCCTTCGTCTGTCCGACCGTCTGTCCGTGCAAGCTGTAACTTGAGTAAAAATTGAGATATCATGATGACTTGGTACACGTATTTCTTGGCACCATAAGAAGGTTAAGTTCGAAGATGGGCAAAATCTGCCCACTGCCACGCCCACAAAATGGCGAAAGCCGAAAAAGATATTATAGTGAAATTTGGCACAAAGGATTGCATTAGAGAGGGGCATATGTGGACGTAATTTTTTTGGAAAAGTGGGCGTGGCCCCGTCCCCTACTAAGTTTTTTGTACATATCTCGGAAACTACTATAGCTATGCCAAGCCAAATTCTATATAGTCGTTTCCTTCAGGCATTTCCATATACAGTTCAAAAATGGAAGAAATCGGATAATAACCACGCCCACCTCCTATACAAAGGCTATGTTGAAAATCACTAAAAGTGCGTTAACCGACTAACAAAAAACGTCAGAAACACAAAATTTTACGGAAGAAGTGGCAAAAGGAAGCTGCATCCAAGCTTTTTTTAGAAATTGAAAATGAGAGTGGCGTCGCCCACTTACGGACCAAAAACCATATCTCAGGAACTACTCTACCGATTTCAATGAAATTCGGCATATAATATTTTCTTAACACCCTGATGACATGTACGAAATATGGGTGAAATCGGTTAATAACCACGCCTTTTTCCAATATAACGCTATTTTGAATTCCATCTGATGCCTTCTCTGTATAATACGAGTATATACATTAGGAACCAATGATGATAGCGGAATAAAACTTTACAAAAGTACGGTATTTGAAAAATATGTAAATGACGTATAATGAAATCTCGATTATCACTTTATCATGCGAGAGTATAAAATGTTCGGTGACTCCCGAACTTAGCCCTTCCTTACTTGTTTATTTTACAAGTGAAAAATATGGTTTTTTCGAGCGAGTCGGCAGCTTTTCTTACAACTTTTCTAGCAGTTTCGGCACAAACTGTTTTTATACTCTTGCAACCAGTTGCTACAGAGTATTATAGTTTTGTTCACCTAAGAGTTGTACGTATCACATTAAAGTAATCGAGGTATATGTATATAGGGTTGTATATATCGGGTGATTTTTTTGAGGTTAGGATTTTCATGCATTAGTATTTGACAGATCACGTGGGATTTCAGACATGGTGTCAAAAGAAAGATGCTCAGTATGCTTTGACATTTCATCATGAATAGACTTACTAACGAGCAACGCTTGCAAATCATTGAATTTTATTACCAAAATCAGTGTTCGGTTCGAAATGTGTTTCGCGCTTTACGTCCGATTTATGGTCTACATAATCGACCAAGTGAGCAAACAATTAATGCGATTGTGACCAAGTTTCGCACTCAGTTTACTTTATTGGACATTAAACCAACCACACGAATGCGTACAGTGCGTACAGAAGAGAATATTGCGTCTGTTTCTGAGAGTGGCTGAAGACCGTGAAATGTCGATTCGTCGCCGTTCGCAGCAATTGGGTTTGTGTTATTCGACCACATGGAAGATTTTACGCAAAGATCTTGGTGTAAAACCGTATAAAATACAGCTCGTGCAAGAACTGAAGCCGAACGATCTGCCACAACGTCGAATTTTCAGTGAATGGGCCCTAGAAAAGTTGGCAGAAAATCCGCTTTTTTATCGACAAATTTTGTTCAGCGATGAGGCTCATTTCTGGTTGAATGGCTACGTAAATAAGCAAAATTGCCGCATTTGGGGTGAAGAGCAACCAGAAGCCGTTCAAGAACTGCCCATGCATCCCGAAAAATGCACTGTTTGGTGTGGTTTGTACGCTGGTGGAATCATTGGACCGTATTTTTTCAAAGATGCTGTTGGACGCAACGTTACGGTGAATGGCGATCGCTATCGTTCGATGCTAACAAACTTTTTGTTGCCAAAAATGGAAGAACTGAACTTGGTTGACATGTGGTTTCAACAAGATGGCGCTACATGCCACACAGCTCGCGATTCTATGGCCATTTTGAGGGAAAACTTCGGAGAACAATTCATCTCAAGAAATGGACCCGTAAGTTGGCCACCAAGATCATGCGATTTAACGCCTTTAGACTATTTTTTGTGGGGCTACGTCAAGTCTAAAGTCTACAGAAATAAGCCAGCAACTATTCCAGCAGAAATGCTCGAAAAAGTTGCCCAAAATTGGACTTTCGAATGGACCACCTAAGACGCAGCCGCGGTCAACATTTAAATGAAATTATCTTCAAAAAGTAAATGTCATGAACCAATCTAACGTTTCAAATAAAGAACCGATGAGATTTTGCAAATTTTATGCGTTTTTTTTTAAAAAGTTATCAAGCTCTTAAAAAATCACCCGATAGATATATATATATATATATATATATATATATATATCATATGTAAATGATCAGGGTGATGCGAAAAGTCGAAATCCGGTTTACTGTCTGTCTGTCCGTCCGTCCGTCCATCCGTGCAAGCTGTAACTTCAGTAAAAATTGAGATATCTTGATGAAACTTGGTACGCAAGTTTCTTAGTACAAAAAAAAGTTCCAGTTCGTGGATGAACTGAAAACATATAAGTGTCATAACTAAGAACTAATTTAAGACATAAAACTCATATTTGACACAAGGGATCGCAGTATCCAGGGTCAATAAAACGTGCTCTGCTCCAATATCAGCAGCGTGCTACAGAGCATAGGTATACAGTAACACCATTATTCCGTCATTTTCCTTTCGCATTTCACTATTTCCGTTTCCGTTGAGGTTTATATGTTGTTGAGGCGTTCATGCTTGTCCGCCTATCACATAATGGGAAGGAGACTTGTAGCCGACTAGAACGTTGTGGTTTCGTGCGTTAAGCAACAGCGTAACACGCAACCGCAGAGCCATTAATGCGGCTCAGTAGCCACACTCTTACCACCGGCCAACGGCTCGTGAGCGTACATCCATGATACAATTGACTGTTCAGAGCCATGCATGACAGCGGCTGATGTGCGCCATCCGGCTCCAAGCGGCTGTTGATGGCTCAAAGGTTAAAATTAAAATTTAAAGAAGCTGTAGAGCCCGTACTTATGCTAGTCGGCTGAATTTAAACGAATTCTAAAAACACAAAATTGTCAGAGTCAGCATGTGCATCTCGGGGTTGTAAGCCCATTATTACTGCCTCAGGGCTTGTAATCACTTGCTGTTGTAGGTTGATTAGTCTTGTCGGAGTGCATACCCATATACATAAGTAAATAACTTACCACTTACTTTATCACTGACTCCGGAAAGAAGACTTTCGTAACGCAGTGGTTTATTTAAGAAAAAAGGGATCACAATTTTATTTGATAAAACGATGTTATAATAAAAAATCTCCCTGGTCGAATACCAGTGGAGGCGTGAGAATGTATGAATGTTTGTAAAAAAGGAATGAAATTGATGGACTCCCTGGTGGGATACCAGTGGAGGCTGTATTATTAAGTTTACACAATTATAAAAATGAGACGCTAGAAAATGGTGATTGAACTGCTGCGCCGAAGATCGCCAAATGTAAAAAAAGATGATGGAGCTGCGTGCCGAAGATCGCCAGATGTAAAAGGATGTTTTGCTGCGTGCCGAATGTGAAAAAGAATAAAACGTCCGCCGATGTTTGCGTATCGAAAATCGTGATCGAAAAAGGCCGTTCACTTCCAGGACGAAGCTTTTTGCTCGTTGGGCGGTGGTGGATTAGCAGCTGCGTGTATTGGTGTGTGTGTGGGGTTTTCTGCTGCTTCCAATGGATGTGTGGTGTGTGGGAAAACTGCTGTCTTCAGGTGTGGTGTATGTGCCAGTGTGGCTTGTGAGTGGGGTGTTGTGTGGTGTAGTGCCAGTGTTGCTTGTGAGTGGTGTGTTGTGTGGTGTAGTGGCGCGTGAGGACGGGAAGCTTAACTCATTTAGCCAATAAGTATGTGTAGTATGTATATAAAATAATTTCCGACATATACAAGTATATTCATACTTATCCCTAAACGCATTTCCGCTCTCGAGCGTAACGTTTCAATCGGACAAAACTGCTGATTTTTCGGTGATACTATTAAAAGCGTATAGCCCCGCAGTCAACCAAAAAGCGGCACACGAATGCAATCAAGCGAAACTCTTTGTGGAAATGTGGAAAGTGAAAATGACATAGAAAGCGTAAGCAAAGAAATTATAAGCGGCGAAAAACTAACTAACTAAGCAGATAAGCGCTGAGCAGGAAGCTTATTGAGCACTAACGTTGCAAAACGAGCTAATCGTTGTGGGGCAAGAAGAAAGGACTTTCCCTTTCTTGTGCAGTGCTACGATTAGGTTAAGAAAACGACTGAAGCTTGAAGTGCCGATTTGGGGTAAACAGGGTTAAAGATCAGTTCGAAAAAATATTTAGGTATTTTAAGGCAATTTTTATGCTGGTAATTGTACTATATAATTCTATAGGTTATATAGATTTAACCAAAAACAAGAAAAAACATTAACTTCGGCTGCACCGAAGCCAATATACCCTTCACAGGTGCATTTCTTTTAGTAACTATGTGTTCAGTTTGTATGGAAGCTATATGCTATAGTAATCCGATCTGAACAATTTTTTCGGAGATTATATTGTTACCTTAAGCAGTAATCCATGTCAAATTTCGTGAAGATACCACTTCAAATGCGAAAGTTTTCCATACAAGCCCTTAATTCCGATCGGTCGGTTTGTATGACAGCTATATGCTATAGCTAACCGATCTGAACAATTTCTTTGGAGATTACACATTTGCCTTAGAAAATGATCTATACGAAATTTCGTAAATATATCTTGCCAAATGCAAAAGTTTTCCATACCAGCGCTAGATTCCGATCGTTCAGCTTGTATAGCAGCTAAATGCTATAGTAAGCCGATCTGAACAACTTATTTGTATATTGCATTATTATCTTAGCAAATAGCCTGTGCCAACTTTTGTGAAGATACATTTCCATACAAGAACTTGATTCCGATCGTTAAGATTGTATGGCAGCTATATGTTATATATTTTCCAGTTCCGACAAATGAGCAGCACGTTTGCAAAATTTAAAAACGATATCTTAAAAACTGAAGGACTAGTTCGTATACATACAGACGTACAGACAGACAGACGGACATGGCTAAATCGACTCAGCTCAGCATACTGATCATTTATGTACATAAGTATACACTTTATAGTGTGTCCGACGATTAGTTCTGGGTGTTACAAACTTCGTGGCAAACTTAATATACCCTGTTCAGGGTACAAAATTTTTTTGTAATTTTATCGCGTAAGACATGAAGAGATTTTGAGTATAAGTTTTTAAGCTTTTCTTAGCATTAAATTTACTTTTCATTACGTCAATGTGCACTTGAATATATTACCGCTTACTTACGAGCTAAGTATGAGTTGTTTATAACGTGAAGTAAGAGGTTATTCGTTCCTAAGAGAGTCGAGTCTATGTAATCTAACACAATCTTTTACATCAGTGGCACTAAGAGCATGTTATGTTATGTAATGCCATCGGATTTTTGTGGAGGTCCAAATGTTCTGGATAGGCCGATTGATATTATATAATATTATAAAAACTTTTTGTACTCTGTATCTACGGACATTGGAACCGCAACAGAGTAGAATATTGCACGCAGATTGTTTTTTCTTTTCTCTTCTTACTGTAGTGAAATTGAAGTATGTAAACCAAACCGAGAAGGTACTTTTTTCTTCCACGTTAATGAGGTATCTTTCGAGCAATGAAACGTTTGGATACGTATTTGACAACCCCAAAAAATTATTGGAAAATGTTTTTAAAATCAGCGAGCGATTCGGTATTGGATACTTATTTAAACAAGTAACTCAATCTTTTAACAAACCTAAATGAAAGTCTCGTGGTTGAATAATACTTAAATCAACATTACTGATGGTACAATAATAAAAAGGGATCAGCATATTCTCTGTTTTCATTTTTTTTACAGCACTTTATTTACTTTACTACACTCAAACTGTGCTTGGATACCAAAATGTATCTATAGGAATGCAGTTTTATTATAAAAGTTCGCCCAAGTCCACATAATCTTATATCAATTTGTAGTCATCAGGAGTTTAAAGTAGTATCTAGAGTCCGATTAACCAAGATAAGGTATGCTATGAGTAATACACAAGATCACACTTGGTTCAAAATTCACTTATGACATTTCAGTACAAACTTATTAGAAGACACGTAAATACTATACAAGTATACTACAGAATGTTCGTCCGTTAATAACGACTCTTAATTTAGACTTCACAAACCAATTACCACAGCTCCTATAAGTATCCAACACTGCTTCCATTCTAACATAAAGGTTGAGCATACACTGCTTTTATGGATTTTATTCGCGCACACTTAGATTTTTCAATAAATCTAAGTGCCTAGAAGCCACTTAGCGCCCCAGACGCAAGATAGTCTTCGTAGATCCTGAAGCATTTTCAATTTTCTCAACAGATCCCACTTGCTCTTCAATCACTAATTCAATCATTTGCTGATGGCGCTAATTAAGTTATGTTTAAGAATTTTTCTCTACGTAAATATAGCAGCTGGGCAGCATTCGCTCAACAAGCGGGTTTTGACGAAGAAACAAATAGGTGAGATAAGGCGGGGGGTTTCCTAAGAGCACAGCAAAATACCAAAATAGGCAAACAGGCTGCCAAGGCAACTTATGCCACATGTGGCAAGCATGCGCTGCATAGAAGAGGTTATACATAAATGTAGGTATACAAATGTATTTTTGTATTTCTGCACGTATGGCTGTGTTACACAAGTTAATGTTAGTATAAAAGCAACAAAATGTGCTGTGAATTTACAATTGCAAATATGCAAGACCATTTGCAACAGATTCTGAATTGCCCTACTATGTTTGGGAAAGCATGACTACTTTGTTTCAATAAGATAAATCACTTATTATGTATGAAATCTAGTCAGACGGAAGCTCAAAAATCTCGTTACACCCTGTAAAGGCACGGAAAGCCTTCAACCTACTTATATCGCCATACCATGCATATTCAGCATAAAGTTAAACTGTTACCCGAAATGATTATATTATTTGAAGTGGAAAGTTTTCCTAGATTTCATGGGACTATATTTCATATCAGTTCAATATTACTGGCCTAGTTATAGCCACCAGCAATAAAATAGTATTATAATAAATTTTACTCCGACCAGAGATTACATACTAACATACTGGTGGTAAGGATGTTCTCTATAACCTCAGGAAAGATAATAGATTTAGAGTTGTATTCATAATCCTTCAGCAGACAAATCTTTCGAGGTATGGATGCCAGTAGCTGAATAACGCGGAAATTAACAATATTCAACGGCAATCACATTTCTATCAGTAAATGCAAAATAAAACTTACAACTCTTATTTTTACTGAAAATTACAGTATCCAATATTTGACCGAATTGCCAAATATTAAACCAGTGATGAAGAAAGGCAATTCCTAAAGAATTTTCAACACAACAAATCATTTACCTCACTTATTTACGTTAACTAACATTCCTCATCTTACTGAAGTTGTTACAAAGCCATATCGGCAGTGCATTTAGAAGAACTCCACGATCTTATATTTAGGTATAAAGTCGATTCTCTTGTCTATACACATTTAGCAATCAATATTGAGTTGATTCGAATCATTTACTTCTCTTATTTAAGGTAATTGACCTTCTTCATCTTACTGAAGTTGACATAAAGCCATAACGGCAGAGCATTTGTAAGAATTCCGCGATCTTATATTTAGGTATAAAGTTTGTACCGTACCTCAATTTATAGTTTGTTTCGCATGTGGATCCAATTTCAAAACTTATGTATCTCCTAAATCGAAATGACTCTGCGATATTTTAAATGTCTGAATGAAGCCGGAAACGAGCAAAACCCTCTTCTGCTTGGTCACCAGTTGCCAAAAAGCTTCTCCCTCTTCCACCTCTATATCCGCATTGCAAACTGAAACTTGAATGTGTAATCCAACGAAATTACTTTGACTACGTAGTCGTTAGGTTTTAAATCATTGAATTAAGCTGAAGCCACTTGACCTTAGACACACAGCCATCCTCTTTCGATATTAGGTTGATTTTACGTATTTTCATAGAGTGTTATATTTGCTTTTCACTTCGGACTTTTGACGTATTGACGAGACTTTTAGGCCACGAATGCCCTGGCTAGTCTTTTGCTATCCAAAGCTAATTTATCTAAATAGCCAGCACATGTTTCATCTTTTGGCATGGTATTCAATAATTTAGAAATTAATATTTAAGTTATTGATATCATCTATAAATGTAATTTTATTTCACTCCAAATTTTTCTCATTTATGTTGTCTAATTACGGAAAGCTCGAGCCAGTCAACACAATGCTTTTGACACGCCGAAGCGCCATGTTGTCGACGCATTTGCGTTATGCCTTGTTACGTTGGGTGCTGCGCTTTTCATATTACCA
Organism: Bactrocera neohumeralis; assembly: GCF_024586455.1. Lineage (NCBI taxonomy): Eukaryota > Metazoa > Arthropoda > Insecta > Diptera > Tephritidae > Bactrocera > Bactrocera neohumeralis. The sequence goes on along the minus strand of NC_065921.1, from coordinate 61,862,958 downwards.
CGCGTTCCGTTTCGGTCTGCTACCCACGTTTATTAGCTACAACCGGCCACTGTGGAGACCGCATCATAAGCTATTTTACCGGCTGTACACCGTCGCAATAAATTTCTTCTGCTGGGCTATGTATCCCGTCATTGTGTCGCGTATGACAATCCACTTGGTGCACATTCGAGACTGGTTGTCCATAATATTCTCGTTTAACGTTGCCTTACTATGCAAAACAGTTGCGCTGGTCGCAATGTGTATATACATATGGTTTGGTCAACAACGCGCAGTTGAAGCGCTATGCCGTTATCGCACGTTACGGCAACGTTATCGGCGCCTAAAGGGAGTAACGTGTCCCAATCAAGCGCAGTTGGAGTATCAGCTGTTGGCGAAATTTTTTAGCGCCAACATATGAATCGTCCTTACGGCGCGCATATATTTTGTGTACGGCAAGACTAATGCAAATGCTTATAAATTGCTAGTGCTTGCTCAATTTCTCTCAAATTCATTTCTTATTGCCGGTGTACATCAATTTGTGTACGCGCTCTATTTGCTGTGGCAACAATTTGCATGTGTCAATGAGTTAATACGCCTTTGGCTATGCGAAATGCGGTCACTAAAAAATATTAAGGATACATTTTTACCGCAATCCTCCAATGAGCTGAACAGTGAGCTGAGCGCGCGCTTGTTGGAATTGGATTTAATGCATTCGGATTATCAATATTTGAGGATGCGCGTTTTCGAGCTATTCTCCTTACCCTTTGCGGGCTTCTTGTTGCGACAATTTGGCATCAGCTTTAATATACTCTTCAGTGCCGTACAATTCATTAACAATCGCATAAAAGTCGGTACAGCGGATGACATTATTACCTATAACCACTATTGATTGTACTCTGCTTTACGGATGCAGGATTCAGGCAGAGCTGACGCAACAGGTGCGTTGAATTCTTTTTATATTTGAAAAGTTTAGTTTTTTAACTTGGGTAATTTTTAGCTGGAGTTTTTGGCTCTGCGTCTCATTTGTCATCCTCTGCGTTATAAAGTGTTTGCTCTTTTCGAATTCAATCGTAAGGAGTGTCTGAATGGTTTATTTGTCATTTTTATTTATATAACGGTACTTATGTAATTTGATATGCATAAAAACCAGGCTACAACTTTTTAAAAATTAGCTTAAAAAAATTATATTCAAAAACTGTGATTTCTTTCTATAGTAAGTTTATGCGTATTTTGTGCCCCAAAAAGGTGACATTGTATTTAATTTGAAAATTCTTTATTTATTCTTCCAAATCAACTTCATCCCCTTCAAAGTAATCCACTCCCGATACAATGCACTTATCTTCTTCTTCTTAATTGGCGTAGACACCGCTTACGCGATTATAGCCGAGTTAACAACAGCGCGCCAATCGTTTCTTCTTTTCGCTACGTGGCGCCAATTGGATATTCCAAGCGAAGCCAGGTCCTTCTCCACTTGGTCCTTCCAACGGAGTGGAGGTCTTCCTCTTCCTCTGCTTCCCCCGGCGGGTACAGCGTCGAATACTTTCAGAGCTGGAGTGTTTTCATCCCTCCGGACAACATGACCTAGCCAGCGTAGCCGCTGTCTTTTAATTCGCTGAACTATGTCAATGTCGTCGTATATCTCGTACAGGTCATCGTTCCATCGAATGCGATATTCGCCGTGGCTAATGCGCAAAGGACCATAAATCTTTCGCAGAATTTTTCTCTCGAAAACTCGTAACGTCGACTCATCAGTTGTTGTCATCGTCTAAGCCTCTGCACCATATAGCAGGACGGGAATTATGAGTGACTTATAGAGTTTGGTTTTTGTTCGTCGAGAGAGGACTTTACTTTTCAATTGCCTACTCAGTCCGAAGTAGCACCTGTGGCAAGAGCAGTCCTGCGTTGGATTTCCAGGCTGACATTGTTGGTGGCGTTTACGCTGGTTCCAAGATAGACGAAATTATCTACAACTTCAAAGTTATGACATTCAACAGTGACGTGAGAGCCAAGTCGCGAGTGCGACGACTGTTTGTTTGATGACAGGAGATATTTCGTTTTGCCCTCGTTCACTGCCAGACCCATTTTCTGTGCTTCCTTGTCCAGCCTGGAGAAAGCAGAACTAACTGCGCGGGTGTTGAGGCCGATGATATCAATATCATCGGCATACGCCAGCAGCTGTACACTCTTATAGAAGATGGTACATTCTCTATTTAGTTCTGCAGCCCGAACTATTTATATTGGTATCGAACGGCTCGGAGAGGTCCTTCCCGATCCTGACGGAGCTTTTGGTGTTACTCAACGTCACTTTACACAGCCGTATTAGTTTTGCGGGGATACCACATTCAGACATCGCGGCATAAAGGCAGCTCCTTTTGTGCTGTCGAAAGCAGCTTTGAAATCGACGAAGAGGTGGTGTGTGTCGATTCTTCTGTCACGGGTATTTTCCAAGATTTGGCGCATGGTGAATATCTGATCGGTTGTTGATTTTCCAGGTCTGAAGCCACACTGATAAGGTCCAATCAGTTTGTTAACGGTGGGCTTTAATCTTTCTTCAGGCGGGTAATTGCTATTCCTACTTCTTCATGGTCGGGCAATGGAACGTCTGCTCCATCGTCATCGATTGGGGAATCGGGTTCACCTTCTCCTGGCGTTGTGCGTTCACTGCCATTCAGCAGGCTGGAGAAGTGTTCCCTCCATAATTTAAGTATGCTCTGGGCATCGGTCACTAGATCACCTTTGAGGGTTCTACAAGAGTATGCTCCGGTCTTGAAACCTTCTGTAAGCCGCCGCATTTTTTCGTAGAATTTTCGAGCATTACCCCTGTCGGCCAGCTTATCAAGCTCTTCGTACTCACGCATTTCAGCCTCTTTCTTTTTCTGTCTGCAAATGCGTCTCGCTTCCTTTTTCAACTCTCGGTATCTATCCCATCCCGCACGCGTTGTGGTCAATCGTAACGTTGCGAGGTAGGCAGTCTGTTATCTCTCCTCTGCGACACGGCACTCCTCGTCGTACCAGCTGTTCTTTTGCACTTTCCGAAAACCAATGGTTTCGGTTGCAGCTGTACGTAAGGAATTTGAAATGCCGTCCCACAGTTCCCTTATACCGAGTTGTTGACGAGTGCTCTCAGAGAGCAGGAGTGCAAGCCGAGTAGAAAATCGTTCGGCTGTCTGTTGTGATTGCAGTTTTTAGATGTCGAACCTTCCTTGTGTTTGTTGGCGTGCGTTTTTTGCTGCGCAGAGGCGGGTGCGAATCTTGGCTGCAACAAGATAGTGGTCCGAGTCGATGTTAGGACCTCAGAGCGCACGCACATCTAAAACACAGGAGACGTGTCTTCCGTCTATCACAACATGATCGATCTGGTTGGTAGTTTTTCGATTCGGAGACAGCCAGGTAGCTTGATGAATCTTTTATGCTGGAATCTAGTACTACAGATAAGCATATTTCGGGCCCCGGCGAGGTCAATCAGCCCCAACCCTTTTGGGGAAGTTTCGTCGTGGAGGCTGAATTTACCGACCGTAGTGCCAAAGATACCTTCTTTGCACGGTTTTGACAACGTCTCGGGGGCAGCTCTCATAAGCGCGCTCCAAGCGCTCATAGAAGGCATCTTTGGTCACCTCGTCCTTCTCTTCCGTCGGGGTGTGAGCGCAAGTCAGCGATATGTTAAAGAACCTCGCTTTGATGCGGATTGTGGCTAGACGTTCATTCACCGGAGTGGATGATAGTACTCGGCGACGGAGTCTCTCTCCCACCACGAATCCAACACCAAACTTGCGCTCCGTTATATGGTCACTGTAGTAAATGTCACAAGGACCTACTCGTCTCTGTCCTTGTCCCATCCATCGCATTTCTTGGACGGCGGTGATGTCAGCCTTTATTTTCGCGAGGACATCAACCAGCTGGGCAGCGGCACCTTCCCAATTAAGGTTCCGGACATTCTAGGTGCATGCCCTCAAATCGTAGTCCTTATTTCGTTTGCAATGGTCGTCATCAAAAGGGGGGTCTCTTATCCGAGGCTTGTTGCTTCCTTTCATTGGGGGTGTTTTTTTTACGTGGCGGGTCCCAAACCCACCGCACAACCTTATGTAGGGGATGTTTCGCCTTCTCACATTAGCTCGCCTTCGAACGGATGTTCTTAGGCTACCCAGAGGATACTTGGTCAAAGACCGGAAGTAGTGAGCTGCTTGAGCCATGTGTAAAAGAATCGTTTCTGGCCACTCCCAAGTGAATGGCGATCAGAGAACTTTCCTCACTTGCGTGAACTTCTACACATGACTCCATACTCCCAATGCACTTATGCCAACGGATTTTCCCATCTTCGAAACACTGGTTGTAGTCACTTTCCGGGATGGCCTTCAGTTCCGTCTTCGCTGCGGCTTGAATCTCCTCTATCGTATAAAAACGGTGTCCCGGAGCGGTCTCTTGAGCTTGATGAACAGCCAGAAGTCGCACGGTGCCAGATCAGGTGAATACGGTGGTTGCGAAACGATATGGACTGAGTTTTTGGCGAAATGATCACGAATTACGAGGGCAGTATGGGATGGTGCATTATCGTGGTGTAAAAACCAAGATTTGTCTTTGTACAGTTCCGGTCTTTTTAGGCTGATAGCGTTACGCAAACGACGCATAACGTTCAAATAATATTCCTTTTTGACTGTTTGACCGGTTGGAAGGAATTCATAATGCACAACACCACGATAATCGAAGAAAACAGTCAACATGACCTTGATTTTTGAGCGACTTTGGCTCGATTTTTTTGGTCTCGGTTCTCTTTTGGCACGATATTCCCTCGACATCGCAAAAAACGAAAAACTCACTTTTAGCAGCTCACAAAACGACACGTATCTCAAACACTAATTAATATTTTGACATGAATGTGGCTAACAGTACTACCAACCTAAAAAAAAAATAATTCTCCAGATCCTGCGACGCGAGCAGTTTAAATTCAAATGTCACCTGATTTTTTGGGCACAGTACTACTACTTGTACTAATGAAAGTTTTCACGATTTCAAATTCGTTTCATGAGACTGAGAGATCTTTTGGAGGAAATTTTATTGGAGCTTTGGTATTTAACCCCAAGTATCATCCAAGACAGTGATCTTTTGTAACTGTTTTTATATGAATATTGGTGACCATGAGCACATTAATTCAGTATATATCGACAAGTCTGAAATCGTATGAGGTTTATATTTTAATATGCCTCACATACCGACATTTCTCTCATCTACCTGACCAGAGAGTACATATTAATGAAAAAATAAGAAAACTGACGAATTGATCCGGTATGAAGCAGTTTCATAGTTGTTGGTTTTGCTACCGGGAGGTAACCAAATAAAGCCTTATCCAGCAAATCAGTGGTGATTCTTTCCCACCCCAACTGTCTAATGTCTCTTATGTTGGAACATTAGGAGCCGTGCAATATGTCCTGTCTCTTACGGCCAAAGGCGAGACTTTCGCATTTATATTATTCCTGTGTCTCATCATTCTCCGTCCATTTCCTGAAGGAGAAATCTTAAAAGTAGTTGCACTGTGATGACACAAAGTAAAAAAAATCCTTTTACTTAGAAGTAGGAGCTTTCCGGTATGTCTAGCATTTCCATTTCTTCACACAACCCTTGAAGTTTATACTTCACTTGTATATGTTTTAGCTGGATGTAAATGATAACTTCCAGAGCTTTAGTTCCCCATTGTATATAGCTTAACGTTTCCTTAGCATGCGACTCAACCAAGCCTGCAGGTTCTGATTAATGTAATGATGATGACGTACTCATGCTGCCTGAACTCCAAACTGTTGGAGTTGATAGTTTTCCTTCTGACTTTGGTAACCATTTCATGGGTGAATACGGGAACGTCATCCTAGCTGGGTGTTATGGCAAGTTGGAAATGTTTCGCATCAGACCGTGGAAAAGATTATATAATAATATTTCCTTCATGTTAAGTGCCCTGCACTCCATTAGTGCGGCCTACTTATAGTCTTTCCACACATTTTTTTTGCCGTTCCACTTACGATGCCTACTTGACCACAGAATAATCGTTATGAGTTGGGTTTTGCTATTCCGAGATTGTGTTTGTATACACGGAATGAGGTCTGATAAACATCCTAACATTGAATCGCTTACCATTTTTAAAAGTCCTGTGGCTGTGTGACTTTTTATACTATCAATATCTGACACAGAACTTATAGGGTACAGAGAGTGCACCTGTGAAACGACCCAATTCGGTCACATTTGAGGCCTATTTTGTTTTTAACCCATTCCTACACATCGGTAGCTTTAATCCTTCGAAAAAGTAGCGTTCTAAAGTTTTTACTACTATGCAGGCCCTTGACTTGGTCCTGGCTTTGGCGTAAAGTATGTTTAGATTTACTGAGCTTAGTCCAGTAAGCGGGTGTTCATAGATACAGGGTTACTGGATGAAGGCAATGTCAAACTTGCATTTTACTAGTCTGTCGATGAAGTGCCCAGACCACACTTAGGTGGCAGTTAACCTACGTGAGTAACATGTTTTTGACGCGGACCTATTCACTATTTAGAATACTCGGATGGCTAATCTTTAGCCTAGGCCTCTTGCATGAAGCCTTTATTTTTCCATGCACTGAGTTGGAAAAAAATAAGGTGCCCTTGTACTTAATAGTAGATATCATTTAATTGTGCTCATAAATTTAATTATTATCACCACCTATTATAATCGAATAGTAATATAATGGTATGGTGTGGTATCGCAAACGTAAAATTTATGTAGCCCAAATTTTCGCAAGATAGCCAATGAACGTGAGAGCATTTATGCTTAACCGCCGTAAAACCACGACACCACGTAGCCATATTTGTATATTATGTAATGAAGTTTCCAGCAAATAACTGAACTATTATATGCTTATATGTGATATACAAATATATTTGTAAACATAACTGTATTTATTAACATTAGCCAGCACATTCTAAATAATTAATTACCTAATACTACTAATATGATTAATTTGTATGAAATGATTTGGAATTGTGTATGTTTCACCTTGTTTACTTTGTATGCCTTGCTGTAGGCATACACAGTGGGAGAAACGGTTGATTTAGTTTCGATTTAATTAAATTTTAACTTTTATTTTGGCGTTATTATCATTTCGTTATCGATTACTAATATATCCGTTAGTAGAAAACACTTTTCGTTACGCTTTTTTCCGAATATTCGCATAACTTTAATATATTTGTTTCATAACTGTTAGCTATAAGGAAGAGCAAGAATGCAATATACTCTCAAAAAGAGAAAACTACCAGAAACTAGCAGATATTAAGAAATTAGCAAGGAAATGTGAAAATGTTGCTTAGTGTTAATAATCACATCAAAACAAAACATGACAAATTTAAACTATAAAAACAAGACAAAATCAAATAACACTTTCTAGCTGTCTAGCAGTCATGAAGCAAATGATTGCAACACAACATATGTTCTATCAGCTGTTACTGGCCGCTTTTCCGGCAATTTTGACAAAACGCTCCAGTTCGCATACAATATTCTTTTATTACAACGCAGTTTAACTTTTTGCCAACATTTAACGCAAAAGATAAAAATTATTAACAAAATCAAAACAAATCAAAAATAAATAAATTGCAACAGCTCTACAAAAATCTTTTTTTGCTGTCCTGGATATTTTAATTCAGGAATATATTGAATTTACTTTTTTTTTAATATTCCTTACACTTCTATCACTTATTAAAAGATTTATTTTTCCAGTCATGATTAGAGTTCCGCGGCTCTTTTACATGAAAGACTCCCACGAGCTCTTCTCTCAGTCTCTTTACCGTAAATATGTGAAAAATTATGCGGAAGGTCCCAAAAGTATGCAGAAACGTTGGAAGTAGGTATTATTCAAATACTTAAAAAGATAGTATCTATAAAATATTTAAAATAGAAATGAACCCCGTTGGTCCTCAAATACCCCGACTCATGAAAAATACAGATTTTACGAATGTTATGACTGTTCCGAAATGTGAAACTCGGAAAGCTTTCAACAGAAAGTCGAAATTTTCCATAATGAAGTATCAAATTTTGAAATATTAGCCGACTCGCGTTGTGCTTGCTGCTACTGCGATCATTAGTACCAAATAACAGCTTTATATATCTTAATTTAGTGCAGTGTTGCTTAGTGTTAATAATCACAATTTGGACGCAATTTTTTTGGAAAAGTGGGCGTGGCCCCGCCCCCTACTAAGTTTTTTGTACATATCTCGGAAACTACTATAGCTTTGTCAACCAAACTCTACAGAGTCGTTTTCTTCAGGCATTTCCATATACAGTTAAAACATGGAAGAAATCGGATAATAACCACGCCCACCTCCCAAACAAAGGTTATGTTGAAAATTACTAAAAGTGCGTTAACCGACTAACAAAAAACGTCAAAAACACTGAATTTTACGGAAGAAATTGCAGAAGGAAGCTGCACCCAGGCTTTTTTTTTAAATTTAAAATGGGCGTGGCCTCGCCCACTTATGGACCAAAAACCATATCTCAGGAACTACTAGACCGATATCAATGAAATCCGGTACATAATATTTTCTTAACACCCTGATGACATGTACGAAAGATGGGTGAAATCGGTTCACAACCACGCCTTCTTCCAATACTTTTTTTTTTTTTGTTTTGCGGGTGAGGGGGTGGAAAATGCCTTCCGCATCATAGGTGCTATCGTCACAGCAGCGGTATATGCTACTTGCACGTCACTAAAAACCCCCCCTCTAAGGAACCGTCGCCCACCCTGGGACCGCGTTTGCATTACTTCAGGGTGGCGTTCCATTTTTCTCATTGAGAGATTTACATCTGCGCACCTGCGTCCAGGTCCCGCTTTTTGCTGCGAAGCAAGATTGCTGAGAAATTCTTGATAATCTCCCAATTTGCTTCACTCTCCAACATGACGCTGACTAAATTGTCCGAGTTTATTGGGCCAACCAGGATTTTACGTCAGTGTGTTCTTGTTGCCAACGCACACATTCAAAGAATGTGTGTTCAGCGTCGTCTTCTGTCGCGTCGTTATATAAGCATGACGGCATTTCGACTTTTCTCAATCTGTGGACGTACTTTTTAAGTATCCGTGACCGGATAATAACTGGGTTTTGTAAAAATCGACTTCTCCGAATTTAGGGCTTGTCCATAAGTCTAGATTTTTTATTAGCCTGGCCGTCCATCTGTCGCGACTTTCATTCTCCCATCTTTGTTGCCATGTTGTTATTGTATCTTTCCTTATTTGTTGAATTGCGCTCTTGTTGTTATTAGATGATTTCTTTAACTCCCCCAGCTTTTTCCTTTCATATGCTAGAAGGTCAATTGGGGCATTACCGCTTATAACTAATATTGCATCGCCTGATACTGTCCGGTACGCTGATGCAACTCTGAGGGCTGCGGTGCGGTGCACTCTGGCCATTACCTTACGCCGGTTTTCCTTTTTAAGAGCGTCTGCCCAGATCTCGGCTCCATTTAGTAAGACGCTTATTGTCGTCGACATTAGGAGCTTTCTCTTTTCTTGGCTGGGGCCCCCTATGTTGGCCATTAATCGGCTCAGTTGAGAGATGATCTTCGCTGCTTTTCCTGCGGCGAGCTGGATTTGAACCCAGAAGGTTAGTCTGGGGTCCAGTCTTACGCCTAGGTAGTTTACTGCTCTCTGCATCCTAAGAATATCCGTAGTTGTGTGCATGTTTATCTCGAGAGGTATGTGCTTGTTTGTTAGCAGCAATAGCTCTGTTTTCTCCGTAGCGAGCTGGAGGTTGTGGGTGTCGAGCCATGTTTGCGTCCGCATCATGATCTGATTCAGCTTTCTTCGCGCTTCTTCTGTGTCCCTTGCTGTGATTACTGCCGCAATGTCGTCCGCATAGCCAATTAAATATGATTCGTCTGGCATTTCTAGTTTTAATATAGCGTCGTAGCTAATGTTCCATAAGTCTGGGCCTAGAATGGATCATTGTGCTGCTCCTGACGTAACCGTTATCAGTCGTGACCCTTCTTTAGTTTCATACAGCAGTTTTCTGTTGCTGAGGTACACAGCCCTGAGGTAGTCGGATATCTTGAAGCTTTTTTCTAGAGCGTCAATCATGTCCACCCATCTAGCACTGTTGAAAGCGTTTCGGACATCTAGAGTCGCCAGTAATACTATTCTTTTATATTTATGCCATCTACGCTGCGCTGCTTCTACGCTTTCGACGACGCATTTTATGGCTCCTATTGTTGATCTGCCGGGTCTGAAACCATGTTGTCTAGGGGACAATCCTCCAGCTTCGTTAATGGCCGCTTCGAGTCTGGGTTTTATTAGGCTTTCGTATAGCTTTCCCGCTGTATCAAGCATGCATAGAGGACGGTATGCTGATGGCGAATTGGGTCTCCTTTTCCCTTACTGATTAACACTAGCCGTTGTTTCTTCCATGGTTCAGGGAATATTCCGGTTTCAAGGCAGGCGTTGTACATGTTCAGTTGTACTGCCAGGCGCTCTGCAGCGATTATTTTGAGGACTTCTGCTGGGTTCCCGTCCGGGCCGGGTGATTTGTTGGCCTTGAGCTTGCCAGTGGTTAACTGCAGCTCTTCAAGGGTGAACAGGGGGATTTGCGCAGATCTTAGTGTTTTTTTCTGGATCACTAGCCCTGCTTTCGTGTGTGGGGAATAGCGCGTTCACGATGTGATCCATTTTGACAGCGGTTAAGTCAGGCGGCTTTGCTCGAGCGCCGAGTTTCTTCATAACTACTTTATATCCGAGTCCCCAGAGGTTTCTGTTTATATTCTCGCGTAGTTCCTCCCATTTTTTCTTTTTGCTGTCGTCGATGGCGTGCTTCAGCTCCTTTTTTGCTGCTTTGTATTGCTCGGCTTATTCGGGTGCGGCTCCTCTACGCCTGGATCTCGTGTAGGATCTGCGAAGGCGGAGGCATGTGCGTCTGAGTTGGGCGATATTTTCAGTCCACCAGTAGACTTCTGCCTTATGTTTGCTGTGGGAAGCCTTGGGCATTGACTTTTTACAGGCTCTTGTTATATTAAACATTATTTTTTGCATTATTTGGGAAGCTGCTAGATAGGTTTTGGTCGTCTATTGCAGAGATCAGTTTCGAAGTACTTAGCTTCAAAATGTTCCACTTCCGTGTTGCAGTATTTTTCCTGTACTGGTTAGCGTTTGTTCCAGTATCGATAGTGAAGGAAATGTACTGGTGATCGCTACCAGTGTAATCCTCCAGGACTTTCCATTTCTTTATTGAGCTTGCCAAGCGTTCTGATAATAGAGTGATGTCTGGTGTAGTTTCCTCGCATCCCGGTCTTCTAAACGTGGTTGCATTTCCCGTGTTGAGCACTATTAGACTTAGGCGCGCAGCCATTTCTAGGATGCGCTTTCCCCTCGAATCCGTATTTGGCATACCCCACTCTACGGCTTTGGAATTTAGGTCTCCGGCGATTATTAGTTGACCTTCTATAGACCTGGCTGTGTCCTCAATATTGTCGAGCTTTTCTTGGAATTCCTGTATGCTATCGCTTGGCGTCAAGTAGCAGCTAATTACTGTAAAAAGGTCGCATTTGGCCCAGACAAAACCATTGCTGTTCCCTTTGTCTACAGTGATGGCGTTACTCCCTGGTGGTAGCCATTTGCGGCGGTCGAGCTGCTATCTTCCAGCCAGGTACCTCTCTCTTTCTTTTTGTATTGCTCCCTTATGATGATTAACTCGTAGGCGTTCTCCATCACCATTTGCGAGAGTAGTGCATCGGCAGCCTTGCATCTATTCATGTTGGCCTGTAAGATATTCTTTTGTTTTGGTATTTTCTATATACCATACATTTTGCGGAACCCGGGATATGGTCAACTTTTTCGTGTTTAGCCTCCACGCAGAGGCAGCATGAGGGAGGCTTTGTGCACTCTTTCATTTTGTGACCTGGTTGGCCGCATTTTATGCAAACACCTTCTCCTCTTCTATCGGGTCCTTTGCAGTCCCAGGTTAAAAGCCCTGGTCCAAAGCAGCAAAAGCATCTTTTTGGGGTTTCTTTCAGTCGCAGCCTGCAGTTAACCCAGCCGATTTTTATGCGTGCCTGTCGCATCAGTGTGTCAGGCTTATCCTCGTCGAGCGTTATATATGCCCTGACCTGCTCTCTTATGTTAGGTGCTGTTATGCTTATCGTCAAGTCTCCGATAGAGTCTTGTAGCACTTTTTTTACAGCCTCTGCTACTTCCTCCTTTGTTGAAAGGGAGTCGAGGTCTCTGATCTCTATTGTGGCTTTTGTCTTAAGGTCGGCCACAGTTGCAGATTCTCGGAGGGTCGTCTTGAGTGCCTCGCAGAAACTGGCTTTTGTGGATTGTCCTTTCTCCAGCTCCAGTAGTAGAGCCCCGGCTCTTGTTTTGCGGATCCCTTTGATTTTTACCTCTGCTTCTCTTAGGTTTACCTTGCTACGGATATTCTTGAGGACCTCGGCGTAGCTGTTTCCTTCTGCTGGCTTAATGATTACGGCCTCCGATTGTCGTTTGGGCCTGCTTTTTGCTCTCTGGTTTGAGACGGTATTCCTCTCTTGTTGTCCTCCCTCTGTTGGGTTTTTGTTTTCCGTTCCTTCGGTTGTGAGTGTCTTCCTTGCTTTTTTGGGCAAGACTTTCTGCCACTGGTCGTCCTTTTCGCTTCTTGGTCGCACTGTTTCTCGAGGCTCCACTGGGCTTGTCGCCCGCCGCTTCGAGGTTGTTGGCTCTGCGGTCGTGATCCGTCTGCTTAGAAGTCCGCGTCTTTTCTCGTTTTCTGCGATGAGCCAGTTTCTGCGGTAACTCTTCATTACATCAAAGAGTTCGTCCAGTGTGCCGCTCCGTTCTTGACATCCAAGCTGATGTTCTTTTGCTTTGCCATCGCCGTCTTCATGATTTGTACAATACTCTTACATTTTTCCAAAGATTCCTCTTCTGCTCGTCTCATTTGAGTGATGTACTCCTGTTTCGGCGAGTTTTGAGGTCCTTCTGTGGTGGCCACTGGGGTGCTCTTCTCTTCTGTTTGTTTTGCTGGTGGTTCCTGTGTGACAGGAGTTTCTTTTGAGGCTATCTTTTCTCCCGCTTTTTCGAGATGTTTGGGAGTGATGGTCAGTGTAGGGGATCTAAGCATCCTACTACTTCTGCGGAACACGGTCCCGTATTCCTCGTCTTGAGCATCTTTGTTTTGTTGTTCTTTATGTTGTTCCTTCTGTTGCTGTTTTTGTTGTTGTTGTGGTGTACTCATTTTAGATCTAGTGGGTCTCCGCTCAAGCCGCTATCTCCGCACGTTGTAACAGTTGCCCTTTATGAGCCCCGTGGTTATTTATGCAGGCAGGGAGGCCACGCTAGGGTTGACACAAGTCCTTATGGGAGCTTGTGTTCAGAGCCAGGTTCAGGCACGAATCAGGATTTTGGCGACGTGCATTGAACGTACTTGAAGACCTGCCAGGGTTTTAACGAGACGGAGGCGAGAGCAGTATTAGCCTGCCAGCCATTTCGGTAAGATGTCACTCTTACCTACTGAGGTGATAGAATACTGCCCTCACCAGCCCTTTGTCAGACTAATCCGTTATTTGTTTCCAGTATTCCATAATCAGAACCTTACTGGCTTCGATTCTGATGGGCGCTTGCCCAGGGTTTTCGCCGTCGTCTGTGCACTTTTGGTGCTGCTTCCTGTATGGTTTCCTCGTCGCTTTGTTGCCTCCCTCTCGTGGGTAGGTTCTCCCTCGGTGCAACCCCGGTGGGGGTTGTGGATGCTTATTTAAAGGCGGCATCTTCTCGCCTCTTCGCCGGAGGTTCATTGGGCATATTAGGCGTTTTGAGCCAAGCCCTCCTCTCCTGCAGCTCTTGGTCAGGGGCTGCGTATTACTATTCGCCGCTAACCTACTTAGCGTAGGCCGTCCACTATCCGCCAGCTGTGACCCCGGTAGTAACCTGACCTCAGCCCCACCACCTTCTTCCAATATAACGCTATTTAGAATTCCATCTGATGCCTTTTCTGTATAATACGAGTATATACATTAGGAACCAATGATGATAGCGGAATAAAACTTTACAAAAATGCGGTATTTGAAAAATATGTAAATGACGTATAATGAAATCTCGATTATCACTTTATCATGCGAGAGTATAAAATGTTCGGTGACACCCGAACTTAGCCCTTCCTTACTTGTTTGCATAAAAAATTTCACTTTGAACAAAATATTTAAATTTTATTGAAGTGAAAAGTATTAGTATGGCAGCAACGAAATTGTGTACATACAAAATGGAAAACTGTGGTTTTGTGTACAAGCCGGCCATTGAGTTAATGAAATTTAAGGGGATTGGTTTGCTTGCGGTACGTATTATTTTAATTTTATAAGATTTTTACATTATTTATATATAATGAGGTTTCGTTTACAAATAAAATGTTATATTTCAGATTTAACAATGGATTTAGACGAAATTTTGATTGAAGAAGTGCGTAATTGCCAACTTTTGTATTTACGATATCTCAGACAGAGATTATAAAAATTTAAGGAAAAAACAATGCATGGAAAGAAATTGATGTACATTTCATTTATAGAATCGGAATGCAGAACGAGATGGAAGAGACTGTTGTTTGGAGAAGCGTAAAGGACGAAATTCACGGCACAATATTTTGCAACCTTGGCAGCAAAAATTACGAAATCCAATCTTCCGCCAAACATGGTTAGCCAGATAGAGGCAAGAGCTTTTGTGTTTGAAAAAATTAATAATTTTTATTTATGGTATTTAGAAAAGATATTAAATAATTATTATTCTGTGACGAAATGTGAGACTTAAAAGCACACGAAGTGCTTTATTTTTGTAGCTAAAACAATTTTGTCTGCATTCTTTGAGCAGGCATGTATTGTTGTATGCAGTACTCCCCATCGATTGATCAAAATTCCGAATACGTTTTCTATGTACGCCCGGGGTTTAGACAACGCTAAGTTAAATTTGTCTTTATGTTCTGGTAACTGGCAGCCGAGAAATGGTCGCAATAAATTCGATTTCAGTGGAAACGCACTGTCGCCGACGTAATAATACGGAAAGCTATCGATGTACCAGGTAAGTTTGTGTCACAAGGTACTTCTAGAGTGCCATTCAGCAACTTCTTTCCAAAGGCACCGTCACTTTGACTTTCTGGAGCCCCGACATCTACATATGAGAACACGTAATTAGCATTGCACACTGTCATTAATACAATGCTAAATGTTTTTGTGTAATTGTATTACAAAGATCCGCTGTTTCTTGAGCTTGTTATATGAATGTGCTTCCCATCTCCAAGTTTGAAAGTCCAAGAAATCCCATTGGAATTACATCCTTGTGTCAAGAAACTGAAATTGTTTAGCTGAAGTATACCAGTGTAATAATTATTTTACATTGGCTTACATTAATGTTACCGCCAAACGAGCCTGGGGCTGAATGATCTAGTCGTTGCTTTAATAATGACAATAAATTAAAATTAGCAACGCTTATCCGTGTTGCTTTAAAAAAAATGCTCCTCATCCTTTTCTTGAAGCTGCTTAATG
This sequence comes from Bactrocera neohumeralis, assembly GCF_024586455.1. Lineage (NCBI taxonomy): Eukaryota > Metazoa > Arthropoda > Insecta > Diptera > Tephritidae > Bactrocera > Bactrocera neohumeralis. The sequence goes on along the minus strand of NC_065921.1, from coordinate 61,847,489 downwards.
CAAGTTTTATAAAATTCTTATTCTTGGCGTGCAATGTTAACCGGATGAACCCACCACCTTCGGTAGTTTCAATGGAGCTCCTGGAATGATGTACTCGTACCGTATTTGTAATGATGTGCTCCAATTTGCGTTCCGTTCATTACTATTACTTACTGTGTAAGACGACCAACGCTGTAGGAGCATAAAACAATAGTTTCCAATAGAAAAAAATAGTTCACACATAGTAGTGTTTAATTAGTGTTTCCGTCGATTTTCCACAGATACAGCTCTTTCTAAGCATAATGGAAATCAGATCTAATCCAATTTCAACCCAAAAAGTCACATGACACATTCAGTTGGGTTTTCGTTAACGCTATTTTTATTATTTTTTTAATATTTTATTTCTCTATTTTTGTTTGCATTTGCATTGCAACACTACTTCACGAATACCACACTCGGCTTTCACTCTGTTTCTTCTTTATACGTATTATATGGAATAGATTTTTTGTAAGAAATCGAATATTCAAATTGATTTGGAAATAACCGAAAACCTTCGAAGAACATTAACGTTGTACGAACACGTCAACGGGTCTGCACACACACATACATATATATACATACCAACTCACCTCCCGGACGGAGTGTTCTATTCTATCGAATTTGGGCTCTCTAGCTGGGCTCGACGTCGGAGCGGCCTGTAGTAGGTTAAAACGTGGAGGATGCGGCAGGAGTGGAGGATAAAAGCTTGCAGATCCGCTGAAACTCCTGTGACTGTGGCGAATCGACACCGCCTCACAAAAATACGTGTCCCCTTCATCATCACTCGTGTGCATGATGAACAAAAAAATCCAGGCGCGACGGACCCATAATGGGCGGCTTCCTGGTCAGCGTCTGCTCACCATGTTAGGTGCGGCTGTCATCAAAATGACCGGTACACACCGCGGCGCACTGGGAGTCCCTCAAAGTGTCAGCAGCGATTTCTCTGCTTGCTGGATGGAGAGGGTGATGTGAGCATGCTCTGCCGATGTGTCTGCTGCAGTGTGTATCAGGAACCAGCCCCTTCGGGCCCTGGTCAAGGAGTGTACATTGGACGTAGGAGTAGTAGCCTACGTTGCCCCGGGCGAGCGCCGGTCCGTCCGTGTTTTCCGGGACTGGTAAAGCGAAGGACAGGCCTCAGGGAACTGGGGTAGGGGCAGTATCCCCGAGGGTACACCCGTTCCTGTTTATTTCGGCCCGCCCCCTTGCACACGATGCGCTGGTAAATCAAATATATGGAGTATAACATGAGAAACAAAAACACAAATAACAATAGCAGCAACATTTTTGGGATCATAGGAGGCAGCAGCACTGGAAGCCTGAGCGATGATGGAATTAAAGTGCAAAACTCCCCCGAAGTACACTACTGCGGAAGCAGATCCCTTTAAGAGGGCACCAAAATTGGGTAGGTCCCCGATTAAAAACCTTGGTGTTGACAAACCTCTAAGAGCGAGGTCATCACCACCAGCGTTGGGTGACACCACTCCCCTGGCAAAAGCGATGCAACCTCGTGGAGACTGTATGGCAGAACTAGGGGAAGCGATTAAGAAGTTGATCAAAACAATGAGCCCACCACAACGGTCTATCAACAACACCATGAGAGATCTTCTTGGTGTGATAGCAAAGCTACACGCAAGTGCTCAGGAGGAGCACATGGCAAATAAAGAAGCACGTTGTAGTTTTCTAGTAAAGACAACCACCACAGAGAATACACCCAAGAGGCCTCGAGACGAAATACAGCCAAAGCGAAGAACACCACCGAAGAAGAATAAAACTTGTCATAAGGAATGGTCGAACATAGTGGAAGTTCCCCTGAGCAAGGAAGCAAAGTGCGACAACCCAGTCAGAAGCAAGGAGACAGTAATGGGAAAACAAGATGGCTGGATCACGGTTAAACATAAACAACCAAGGAAGACACCACATAAGCCGCCACCCCGACCCGATGCAATAGTAATAGAAAAAACCGGGGACATGTCATATAGCGAAATCCTCAGGACTGTCAGGAAGAATGATACGTTGCAAAAATTAGGGGAAAATGTGACCAAGATAAGAAAGACGGCAAAGGGCCAAATTCTGTTAGAGCTGAAAGAGGCCCAGATGAAGAGTACGGGGGTCTTCAAGACCGAAATTAGTAAAGTATTGGGAGAAAATGCGCAAATAAAAGCCCTAACTCACGAGGTTCTGATAGAAATACGTGATCTTGATGAAATCACAACGAAAGAAGACATTACTGAGGCAATACGCCTACAAGTAAACGAGTTGAGCCATTTTGATATAAACTCGATTAAGAGCATCAGAACGGCATATCTAGGAACCCAAACTGCCGTGGTAAGCCTACCCGCGTTGGAAGCAAGAGTACTTCTTGATGCACACAAGTTGAAAATAGGCTGGGTAGTGTGCAGAGTAAGGGCGAAGCAAAACCTCAGGAGATGTTTCAGATGCCTTGAATACGGACATCTGGCGAAAGCATGCAACAATCCAGATGACAGGAGCGAGTGCTGCGTCAAGTGTGGAGAACCTGGACACTTTGCCAAGTCATGTAATAAAAACCCGTCATGCAGTGCATGTAAGAAAAAGGGCAGGGAAAACATCGGCCACCAAATAGGAAGCAAAAAGTGTCCCCTCTATCAAGAGGCGTGTAAAAGCATCAAAAAATGAGAGTCATGCAACTCAATCTAAACCACTGTGAGGCTGCACAAGAGCTTCTTAAGCAGACGGTTTACGAGGAAAAGGTCGATGTAGCCATACTATGCGAACAGTACAAAAATATAAGCGGAGCGACATGGATCTCTGACAACACAAACAAAGCTGCCATATGGGCATGTGGAGGGGAAATGTTTCAGGACAAACCGCTATCACGGAAATCTTTCTACACACGCGCGAAAATCTGTGGGATCAATTTTTATAGCTGCTACATACCGCCAAGCATATCGCAAATTGATTTCGAGAAAATCCTGGACGAACTAGTCAGAGAAATTCTGTCTACTACAAGAAACGTGATAGCAGGCGATTTTAATGCATGGGCGGTGGAGTGGGGTAGCATCTGCACAAATAGGCGTGGAGATGCTCTGCTAAAGGCCTTCTCGTCATTAGACATGGTATTACTAAATACCGGAAATCAAAATACGTTCGAGAAGAACGGCCGGGGATCGGTCATTGACATTACTTTCGCTAGCAGTTCTCTAGCACGGACAACAAGGTGGCAGGTGTGCGACATATATACACACAGCGACCATAATGCTATTATGTTCGAAATCGAACACTCGGTGCACAATCGAAGGAATATGTCCACTAAGAAAGTACAGAGAAAAGGGTGGAAGATGGAAACCATGGACGTTGAACTCTTCAAACTCATGTTAGATGGTCATATAACATTTGAAGAAGACATAAATCGACAGGCGGAGACCCTAGTGCGGCACGTCACTAAAGCATGCGACGCTTCTATGAGTAGGAAGAAAAATGGCGCCCATAGAAAGCCTGTTTACTGGTGGAATGAGCAGATTGACACATTAAGGAAGGAATGCCACAAAGCGAGGAGGAGGTGTCAAAGGAATCGCGGACTTGCAGAGAGTACGCAATTACGCGAATGCTTTAAGAGAAAACGTAGCGATCTCAAAAAAGCAATAAAAAAAAGTAAATCCTACTGTTTTAAGGAACTCTGCGGAAAAATCGACGAAAACCCATGGGGTGATGCTTACAAGCTGGTAATGACGAAGATCAGAGGTGGCAAAGGACAAGCACCGACGTGCCCAGCGCTACTGAAAACCGTTGTGGAAACTCTATTCCCCACACAGCCTCTGGAGAATCAAACGGCGCGAGCGCAAGAACCTGCTGATACGGAATGGATAATAGTCACTGATGTGGAGTTAATAGAAACGGCAGAGAGATTTGGAAATGCTAAGGCACCAGGTGTGGATGGTATCCCAAATAAGGCTTTGAAGACTGCTATTAAGCACAATGCGAAACCCTTTGCTGAATTGTTTACGCGGTGCTTACAAAAAGGTGTCTTCCCGAAAATCTGGAAAAAGCAAAGACTGGTCTTGTTGCAAAAGCCAAATAAACCAGCAGGAGAGCCCAATTCATATCGACCGCTCTGTATGCTGGATACGACCGGCAAGATACTAGAGCGGATAATCTGCGCACGATTAGAGCTGCATCTAGAAAAGGAAGGAGAAAAAGGTCTGTCTGACAACCAATATGGATTCCGCAAACAGAGATCCACCACTGATGCGATTAAAAAGCTTACTGACATAGCTAACAAGGCAATAGAGGGTAAAAGATGGCTGTATGGTACTAAGGAATACTGCGCAGTAGTCACGTTTGACGTTAAAAACGCGTTCAACTCGGCATACTGGCCGCATATTATAAGTGCACTAGAACGAAACAAAACACCGGCTTACTTGGTTAGGATCATATCCAGCTACTTGTCTGACCGGTTGTTACTGTACGACACGGATGATGGACAAAAAACATATAGGGTAACGGGCGGAGTTCCACAAGGTTCCGTGCTTGGCCCATTGTTGTGGAACGTTTTGTACGACGGGGTGCTGCGTCTCCCACTCCCGAAGCAGGTACAGATAATCGGTTACGCGGATGATATTGCTATAACAGTAGTAGCAAAAGAACTGGGACAACTTGAGTACCTCTGCAATCAAGCGGCGTTAATGATCAAAGAGTGGCTCGCGGCAACAAAACTTCAACTCGCTGGGCAAAAAACTGAAGCTGTCCTGATCACAAGCAGGAAAAAGCTCGAAGACGTAAAATTAAATATTGACGGCAACAGTATAATGACCCAGAAGGCACTAAAGTACCTAGGAGTGCTTATTGACAATAGACTTAGCTACAAGACGCACATCGAGAAGGTATGTGAGAAAGCAGCACGTGTAACGGCCGCCCTATCAAGAATAATGGCCAACATCGGTGGACCAAGCCAAAATAGGCGAGCGCTATTGGCCAAAGTGAGCCAATCAATTCTGATGTACGCGGCGCCCATATGGGGACCAGCACTACAGCAAAAGACGTATGCTAAGAAAGCGAAATTTTCAATGCGGCTCAGTGCCATAAGGGTCACGTGTGCATTTCGGACGGTATCCCACGAAGCGGTTGGGGTTTTAGCAGGCATCATGCCACCAGAGATTATGGCCATGGAACTCAAAAGAGTATATGACAGGTCTACAAGATTGGGTAGGCGACTAACAGCTGAAGAGCGGAAGGAAGAGAGGCAAACAAGCCTCAATGAGTGGCAAGGTCGGTGGGATGCAGCTACGACGGGCAGATGGACCCACACTCTAATTAGAAATGTACAAGCATGGGTAGAAAGGAAACACGGAGAAACAGATTTTTACCTGACACAGTTTTTGACGGGACATGGATGTTTTAGAGAGTATCTCTATAAATATGGACACGACGACGGGACGAATTGTTCCTTCTGCGACAGAAGCGGAGAAAACGCGCTGCACATCTTCTTTTTCTGCCGACGGTATGAAAAGGAGAGAGCCGATCTGCAGAAACTGACAACGGAACAAGTGACACCGGATAATATAGTGCGGTTTATGACTGAGTCAAAACAAGTGTGGGATAGTGTGAGAGCGTGGTGTGCTATAGTTCTGAAAGAACTAAGAATGAAAGAGTGGCAACGCAGTGAAATCAGAAGGATGAATGAGGAGTAGGTCTGAATGACGTGACTGACGAGCCGAATGGCTAAGCTTGGCCCCACGATGTAATGCTTAACGGCAGTTCCGTGGGGCAAATAAACAAGCGAAGACAATGGAGTTAAGGGTTTAGTACGTAGGCGTATTGGTCTCTGCATTCACTAGTCTGCGATTGCCGGGTATTACCGTTGCCGTTAAAGCGACAATTGATAGCAACCGCGTTGCTTTGGCAGCAGCTGTGCAAATATGTGGCTGCGCATGCATTTTGCAGCTCTTGTTGCTGGCGAGCGTCTCCGCCAATCACCGAGGTGGTTGGCTGCGCGTTCGTATGCGAATAATAATGGCCAAAGCAATTACACAATTGCCATTTTTAGTTTGAAAAACGACGTTACACGCTTCGATATGACCAAGGCAGCAATGCAATGCAGGAAACAGCGCGCTCGCCTTCAGGTGTTTAGCTCGTGTGGTCGCACCATTGTAGTGGAAATTGCTGGTAGCGATAATAATCTGATGTCTAGAAATACATTTCGCGGTTTGTAGTAGTATAAAAATTGGTATCTTGATTGCAATTGCTGTCAAGCTCTCAAAAACTATGTAAGCGAAATACACACATTGCGCAAACAGCTTTAGTGTATGCACTGTGCCAAAAAATACCTTGCGTCAATCTGGCATCTATCCAAGGATTCTTCTTCAGGTGATTGTTGCTTGCCAAGCTCAAATAACCGACAAAATGACGGTTCTCGAAGTAGCTGTCAGGGAACACGCCAATTAGGAAATTTCATCAGTATGACCAATGAATGATTACGGGTGATTTATGTGTTAACTCTTTGAGCAGCATCGATCTTAAGTTTGTACCACTATTTTTGATAACTTATGCGCAGATGGTACAGTTTTGGAACCACAAGCATTTTCATTTATTCCAAGTGACACACAGGTTTAAATGTGCAACAAATAATATAACGGATTAATGGCGTCATCATGTCAGACGTTCACCTGCAGTTTCTCTGTTTCTACCCGTAGAATATTTGTGAAATCTTTGTCGCTCAAAGAGTTAAGATATATGACTAAACACTCAACTCATTTTCTAAAGGTGAAGGAGTTAAAAAGGCTACATAAAATGGAAAAAATGTCGAATTTTGGACTCGAATCTGCTAAAATGAAGAAGAGAATCTATAAAATTGGACATAAAAGTTCGTTTTTACATATTGGTTGATAAAAAAAGGGAACTTGCATTAAATTATTAAAAACGAACATTTTATCGAGGTCTGGTAAAACTCTTAAGTCCGATACAAGTTGTGTATGGAAAATCGTCTCGTCTTTTAATAAGGACTCATAACTTAATAAATACCATCTGAGCAAAAGATACAGTAGATTACCAGGCAGTAGCAGATACATCATAGAGCAAAGCTATATTCTCCGAAATCCATTATAATCCAGATTGCACACTCGAGTCCTCCTGCTGCTATAAGTAAAAGCCCCTGAAGAACATTTCGTTTGGTACGTGAATTATTTGACCAGCTTTAATGAATGACAATTCACTGTCGGTATCAATGTCCTCATAAGCAGGGTTATAGACGAGCGGTGACTCCTGTTTGACACACATAGATTTCTGAAGATACTAAATCCTTTGAAAATACCGAATTCGAATACAAAAAATTTGGGGATTATGGCTTCGGGACTTCGAATTCTTATTACACTATAAGTAAATGTTTTTAATAAAATTGTAAAGATTTCTCAATTTTCCCTCAAAAATTTCCAGTTAAACCCCGCAATATCTAAACTTACTAAGTACCTCGGGATTGAGCGACACATAGTAATGCCAAAAGGAGCAACATTATTAGCAGCACCCAGCTAAACATATTACATATATGTACATATTTGTTCGCGGAATCTATGACATTCTATAGTTCAGCAAATGCCGTTAGCCATCAGCCGTCAATTTGGTCATTTAGACAATCCACGCCATGCCACCGCCATCAACGTGCGATGCGGCAAAAACGAAAAAACGAATTAGCGCTATTTTATTAGACGTACGACACTGAAATGAGCCAAATCAGCGGAGCGGTGCATAGCTTACCATAGCCACCACAAATGATTAGAGGTATGTATGACATTTCAACATTACCGTCGGAGTTCGAGTTTGCCATTAACAATTTTATGGGCAGTTGTGCTATAACGCCCCTCCAACGGCATTGTATGGATGCCGCTGCAATTATACGCACGGCTTGCAATATTTGTATGCGTCTACCTACATGAAACTAATTGAAGTACAAAGATTTAGGTCATTGTACTTAGCCCGTTAGGTTTCTGTCCCCCTTTGAGGGTTTCACTATACTGACCTGGTACCATCACCCTGACTTGGAATTTCTCACCCCCCAGACAATAATCCCAAAAATGTTCCACAGTGTAACTATCACTAATTCAATTAGTATACCAACAATTTCTTGTGTCAATTAAATGCAGACTTTTGACACTGAGGAAAATTATTGTCAAGGTTAAATATTATTGAATATTGCCACATATCTATATACCAATTGTGGCAGTAAATTTAAGGAATGTATGCAAAACTCTAACATTGTATTGAGCTTCGGACACAGTTATATAACAATCTCGTTTTAATTGCCCATTAGGGGTTAAGACTCAGTCCCAAACTTGAGGTTTTCTTCAAAAGAACTTATTACGGGTGTTCTTTTACACGAGTGCATTTCAATGATGCAATATTTTTTTCGGAGTTAGTCTTTTCGATAGCTGTTACTTGTTCCTCAATTTGGTTTGTCATTTCATAATGAAATAACTACCGTTCCAGGATTTCGGAAATAAGATGGGTACGGTCAGAAAGAAGAATAGATATATAGAATAGATATAGCCGCTGGAAACTTATCGAGATATAATGTGATGGGCATTTTCACGTTATTGAACCAAGTCCCATTGAGACGAGATATGACAGAACGCGTAAGGCATTATCTTTTACGGCATCTAATCGTACCGACAATGCTATTCTCCGCTACATAACGCACCATCGGTATTTTATGTAACCTACAAAGTTTTTGGATCAATATAAGTCCTAAATCTTGATACAATTATTATAATAATAAATAAAAAACATATAATGAAATTTATTTATTTTTACTTTTACACGTCAAAAACACTTTAATTTAATTTCCCAAATACGAAATAAATGGCAAAAAAAATCGAAACGGTACTTTGTTTCAAAAGTAGCAACAATAATATCCCTTTGAGAAATTTGATGTTAAATAAGATGTTATACCCGCTTAAAAAGATAACCCTGTTCGGTTCAACACTGGGCTTCAAAAAATAAAGCGAAGAACTCCTTTTCGTTGGCGGCCTTTGGCTTAGCTTCAAAAAAATAACCCTGGCCGATCCAATATTATATTATCTACAAAATCTTGGGACGGTATTCTAAAACCGACCACTCATATCCTCTTCAACAAATTCGTCGGCATCGTAGAGAGTATGGCAACCGAGATGCTTTAACCTTAGTCGACTAGAAATCCTACATTTCCCACCGCATTTGGATGTTGCCCATGAGCTGCTCCTTCAGGACGATGCTAAAAATCTGAAACTGAAGAATTTTCTGAGAAAGGACAATTGGCAACATGGTATTATTTTAATTTGTCACATACATATTGTTACTATATATAACATTATGTTATAAAATCCTTAATTAATTATATGGGCTCTAAGACCTCCATATAGTGCTTTTATATGTTTACTTAATATGTAATTTCATAGATGTTGGATTTTATCTAAATCCGAGGCTATGAAAACGCAGATTCCCCAATCGGCATAAATAATTTTTTAATACAAAGAACTGCAAAATCGACAAAAATGAAAACATAGCCGACATTGCATCTAAGGATTTTCTATAAATAATAGCTATTGATTTGTGTGGAAGAATACTCATTGAAACAATACGGAGTTATTTTCCTAATATAATAATATTTACGTTATAATATAATATAATATTTTTCATGCAAAATTGATTTAAAAAAAATTAGGTAATATATTTAAGTGGCAGTGCGTCCCTGCCCCCTCCTCGTAGTCGGTCAACTTGCCTCATTCTAACCGTTCTCACATAAAGGCAAAGAACCTTGGAGTTTTGTTTACGCGCATTCAGCGCTTAAGCGGTTAAAGCCGAGTTAACAACAGCGCGCCAATCGTTTCTTCTTTTAACAATTTGGCGCCAATTCGAGACACCAGGTGCAGCCAGGTCATTTTCCACTTGGTCTTTCAAACGGAGTGGAGGTCTTTTCTTCATCTGCTTCCCCCGGCGGGTACTGCGTCGAATACCTCCAGAGCTGCAGTGTTTTCGTCCATTCGGACAACATGATCTAACCAGCGTAGCCACTAACTTTTAATACGCTGAACTATGTCAATGTCGTCGTATATCTCGTACAGCTCACCGTTCCAGAGAATGCGATATTCGCCGCGGCCAATGCGCAAAGGACCATAAATCTTTCGCTGAATTTTTCTCTGAATTTTTCGAAAACTCTTAACGTCGACTCATCGGTTGCTGCCATCGTCTAAGTCTCTGCACCATACAGTAGGACGGGAATTATGAGCGACTTATAGAGTTTAGCTTTTGTTCGTCGAGAGAGGACTTTACTTTTCAATTGCCTACTCAGTCCGAAGTAGCACCTGTGGCAAGAGCAGTCCTGCGTTGGATTTCCAGGCTGACATTGTTGGTGGTGTTTACGCTGGTTCCAAAATAGACGAAATTATCTACAACTTCAAAGTTATGACTGTCAACAGTGTCTTGAGAGCCAAGTCGCGAGTACGACTGTTTGTTTGATGAAAGGAGATATTTCGTCTTGCACTCGTTCACTGACAAACCCGTTTGCTTTGCTTCCTTGTCCAGTCTGGAGAAAGCAGAACTAACGGCGCGGGTGTTGAGGCCAATGATATCAATATCATCGACATACGCCATCAGTTGTACACTCTTATAAAAGGTTGTACCTGCTCGATTAAGTTCTGCAGCTCGAATTATTTTCTCCAGCAGCGGATTGAAGAAGTCGCACGATGGGGAGTCGCCTTGTCTCTTATTGTTACTCTTTCCTTATTAGATATTGATCACGCAAATTATGGCTTTTGCACATTTCTTCTAAATACTACCGAATATGTTTGAAAAAGGTGAATTCCCCGCTCGGTGTTTTTCAGCTCTGTTAGTCGTCCAACCGAGAATCACACAAAATTTAATTTCTACCTGCTTATTCTTTTATGTTCTCTGCTTTTCTGGTATAGCCAACTGTTTGAAACAACTGACATTAAAACAATTTTTTTTGCAATTTAAGAGCGAAACATTTCCTGTTCTTTTTATTAGATGGCGCTGTTGTTCATTGTTGATAATATTTTAACCCACGTTAGAGGGCACCGTAAAACAAGCTGTGACTGTTATTAATTCCCGACAGGTGGCGCTAAAGTAACCGTAAGCAGATAATGGTAGTTAAAACTTTTGTTTACAAAAATACAGAAAATTAATGCGCACATAATATTTTTAAACATCCTCTGCCATGTTTTATTTAGTAACCCATGGTTTTTTAATTTTTGCAAGTTCTGCCAGTCAAGCGCGATAACCGCAATTTTATTGTTGCTATTTTTTTTTATTGTTTGCATGAATGCATAAAAGCCTGTACATATTAATTTCATATAATCTGTGCTACATTTTACAACTAATACTTCAATTTACATTTGAGGCATGTGTGCGACTGCAAAAAAATATGTTCATGTTTATATGTACAAATATGTAAATGTATGCATGTATGAACGAGTATTGTATTGATTTGCGAATTGTTTATTAGACTAGATTTTTAATATTTTTTATATTTAGTAAGTCATACATTCAGAGTTAGTCTCTGACCATCTCTCGCGGTGGACAGATATCTTTTTCGCTTATAAGTGTTCGTCTTTTGTTTTTATTTTGCAAAACCGAAGTGCCTTAATTACTACTGTGCACTGTGCACACAATAAAATACTATTTTCTCAGACAATAAACTTATAGTGCCACATATACAGTCCGTGACATAAAAAAGACAGGCCTCCGAGTGCCTACAGATATTTAGCCGGGGTTTCCTCCAAACAATAACAATGTTCAACCAACCAATTTTACCGCCTGCCAGGAAAAATAATGCCCAACCATTAATTAGTTTTGACCACACAAAAACAATTCAACAAAAAACATGTGGCCCTAAGTATTTGGTTATGTGCAGAAAATTAAGTAACGATACACTCGCAAATGTGTCGCTTTCCTAATTAAAAAAGGTAATCGATTATACCGCCGGTAGTGAGGTGGAAACTTGCAAAAAACTCAGAAATGGTAACATATTAATTAAAACTAAAATCTACAATCAAGCCGAAAAATTAGTGAAATTAGTGTCACTCTCCCCCACTATACACATTGAAATCTCCAAGCACACTTCACTTAACTCAACTAAAGGTGTCATCTACTCCAACGATTTGCGCGGTATAAAAGAAGAAGAAATCCTCGAAGAATTGAGAAACCAAAACGTAACTGAAGTGAAGAAAATACTTAAAAAGGAAAACAACGACTCACTGAAAGAGACTGGTCTAATTATACTCACTTTCTCTTCAATATCTCTGCCAACTGAAATGTCAATAGAGTACGAAAAAATCAAAATCCGACCTTACATTCCTCTTCCACTTAGGTGTAAAAAATGTCAACGATATGGTCACATAGAAAAAATATGCAAAAATGCCAATATATGCCCCAGCTGTGCTAACGAATTTCATACCAGCGAAGACAACGAAGAATGTGTAAACATAAAGAGCTGAGTCAACTGCAAAGAAAACGACATCCAAACATACAACCACAACTCATACGACAAAAAATGCCCTATATTCGTACGTGAGAAAGAGATTCAAGCGATCATAACATTGGAAAAGGTTGACAGAAGGAAAGCAATATACACATACAAAGAGCGAAACCAACATAGCGGACCACCTTACTCAGCTGTCACCCGTAACAACTCTGCTAATAGACTATCTCAGAATTATAGCTAATAGACTATGGTGGTTTGTTAATTCAAACAAGCTACTCAATAGCCACCAAATGGGATTCAGAAAAGGGAGATCTGTTACTGACAGCCTAATTTACTTAGACTACATGACAACAGATTCTCTGTCAGAAAAAAAGCATATCTCGATAATATCGCTTGGCTTTGCAAAAGCCTTCGATAGAGTAGGAATACACTCCGTAATAGATCAGCTTCTAGAATGGAAGATCGGTAAGAAAATAATAAGCTACATTATAAATTTTATGAGAAATAGGCAATTCAAAGCGAAAGTCAATTTCAAACACTCCAGCACATTAAATCTTTACAATGGAATCCCACAAGGATCCCCTCTCTCCGTATTGCCAACATATTATCAATACGCAGGGAACTAAATTTTTGCGCATACGCAGATGACTCCCATATCAGCATGAAACTTAGCAACATAAAAAACCAAGCGATAAATATAAATTCACTAGTCGATGAAATATTAGATTGGTGCGAGTACTCTAGAGCTGAGTTATCTCCGCATAAATGCCAACATCTACACATTTGTAGAAAACGTAATTGCAAGTGTACCGTACAATTTGGAAATATTCGCCTGAACGATGTAGACAATCTCAAAATTCTAGGAGTAACCTTCAACTCCAAATACCGATGGCAACCGCATGTTGAATCACTTTTACTCGCCCTTGGCCATAACCTCAATATAGTCAAATGTCTTTTCAGCAACAAGTTTAATTGCAACATTAGCTCCCTCATATCCGTTATAAAAGCATTAATAATCTCAAAAATTGAGTACGGCATATTCCTCTACGGGTACATTGCCAAAAGTACCCTCAATAAACTACACTCTGTTCTTAATGCAACGGTCCGCATAGCGTTTGGCGCCTTTCGAACCACTCGCATCAGTAATCTAATGTACGAAGCCAACATAAAATCAATCGAGACAACTAGGGATTACATCACCGCAAAACTTTCCAAATCCTTTCTCACTTGCGACGCACCAATATATGAGCTTATATCCACTGTCACCAATCTTAATACAAAACAAAAGGTCGAATCCGTCATTTCCAAAACAATAGCCAAATGCTCTCTCTTACAGCTTCCTTACCTTTGCGACTCTTCAACAACACACAAATTTCCACAATGAGATTTTCCCACGTCATCCATCAAAGCTTCTCTACGAACATTACCCAAGTCCTCTACCTTCATCAGAACATACCAAAAACGGTTCTCAGAACTTTTGAGGAAAATACAGGACTATACACTAATTTTTACGGATTAAGGATTACAAAATCAAAAATATCCTAACGGAATACTAAACGGAAATGAACTCTCCGACCACGTTGCCAAATCAGCTTCCTCCCGTCCCCTAACTTCTACACAAAACTGGAACTTAAGAGACATAAAGACGCATATTACACTACACTACAGACAGATCCACAACAACACATTTCTTGAAACATCTACATGGTACCAATCTATCAACAGCAATCATACAAATATATCGGGTGATTTTTTAAGAGCTTGATAACTTTTTTAAAAAAAAACGCATAAAATTTGCAAAATCTCATCGGTTCTTTATTTGAAACGTTAGATTGGTTCATGACATTTACTTTTTGAAGATAATTTCATTTAAATGTTGACCGCGGCTGCGTCTTAGGTGGTCCATTCGGAAAGTCCAATTTTGGGCAACTTTTTTCCGAGCATTTCGGCCGGAATAGCCCATTTCTTCGGAAATGTTGTCTTCCAAAGCTGGAATAGTTGCTGGCTTATTTCTGTAGACTTTAGACTTGACGTAGCCCCACAAAAAATAGTCTAAAGGCGTTAAATCGCATGATCTTGGTGACCAACTGCCCATGCATTCAAAAATGCACAAATCATTGGACCGTATTTTTCAAAATGCTGTTGGACGCAACGTTACGGTGAAGCTATCGTTCGATGCTAACAAACTTTTTGTTGCCAAAAATAGAAGAACTGCTGACAGTTTTTCAACAAGATTATGCCAACAAATATGAACAATTGCCACCAACATCGATTTACGCCTTTAGACCTACGTCAAGTCTAAATCTACAGAACAGCTATTCCAATAACAACATCCGAAGAAATTCCTAGTAGATTCCAGCGAAATGCTCGAAAAAGTTGCCCAAAATTGGACTTTATGGACCACCTAAGACGCAGCCCGGTCAACATTTAAATGAAATTATCTTCAAAAAGTAAATGTCATGAACCAATCTAACGTTTCAAATAAAGAAATGAGATTTTGCAAATTTTATGCGTTTTTTTTTAAAAAAAAGTTATCAAGCTCTTAAAAAATCACCCGATACAAGCATTTACCCAACATATCGACGATACCATTAACCGGCTAGACTTAATAAAATTCGAACGTCTACGTTTAGGATACACAAACATTACGCACAGTTACCACATCACAAATACTCCACAATTATATTGCCACTTTTGTAACCCAACCGCAAACATTAATATATCCCATATCCTAGTAGATTGTACACTTTTCCAATCCAATAGAACCAAATTCTTTGAAAGCAACAATCCTTAAACTTTTTTGTTCACTCCAAACACAGGTAATGTAAAGAAAATCGTAGCATATCTCAAATCCAAATTTAATTTATTTCTTTCCTTACATAAAATCTAATATATTACGCGAGCTGAAGGTCTTTGGGTACTAGCCTATAATTATACTCTCGCAACAAAGTTGCTAAGGAGAGTATTATAGTTTTGTTCACATAACGGTTGTTTGTAAGTCCTAAAACTAAAAGAATCAGATATAGGGTTATATATACCAAAGTGATCAGGGCGACGAGTAGAGTCGAAATCCGGATGTCTGTCTGTCCGTCGTCCGTCTGTCCGTCCGTCCGTGCAAGCTGTAACTTGAGTAAAAATTGAGATATCATGATGAAACTTGGTACACGTATTTCTTGGCTCCACAAGAAGGTTAAGTTCGAAGATGGGCAAAATCGGCCCACTGCCACGCCCACAAAATGACGAAAACCGAAAACTTATAAAGTGTCATAACTAAGCCATAAATAAAGATATTAAAGTGAAATTTGGCACAAAGGATCGCATTAGGGAGGGCATATTTGGACGTAATTTTTTTGGAAAAGTGGGCGTGGCCCCGCCCCCTACTAAGTTTTTTGTACATATCTCGGAAACTACTATAGGTATGTCAACCAAACTCTATTGAGTCGTTTTCTTCAAGCATTTCCATATACAGTTCAAAAATGGAAGAAATCGGATATAACCACGCCCACCTCCCATACAAAGGTTATGTTGAAAATCACTAAAAGTGCGTTAACCGACTAACAAAAAATGTCAGAAACACTAAATTTTACGGAAGAAGTGGCAGAAGGAAGCTGCACCCAGGCTTTTTTTAAAAATTGAAAATGGGCGTGGCGCCGCCCACCAAGAACCATATCTCAGGAGCTACTAGACCGATTTCAATGAAATTCGGTATATAATGTTTTCTTAACACCCTGATGACGAAATATGGCTGAAATCGGTTCACAACCACGCCTTCTTCCAATATAAAGCTATTTTGAATTCCATCTGATGCCTTCTTTGTATAATACGAGTATAAACATTAGGAACCAATGATGATAGCGGAATAAAACTTTACAAAAATACGGTATTTGAAAAATATGTAAATGACGTATTATGAAATCTCGATTATCACTTTACCATGCGAGAGTATAAAATGTTCGGTGACACCCGAACTTAGCCCTTCCTTACTTGTTTTAATTGTAAGTTAGTCATGTATAATAATAATACTAATACATTCAGAGTTTCAATGTGGGATGCATTAATTTGACAGCTTTTCTAACCTGATGACAGAAGACCATAAAATTGCAAACAAATTTCTTAGCGGACTCTACAATTGTTGCATGGATCTTCAAATCTTAGGCTCTTCTCTTCTCTTCTCTTCTCTTCTCTTCTCTTCTCTTCTCTTCTCTTCTCTTCTCTTCTCTTCTCTTCTCTTCTCTTCTCTTCTCTTCTCTTCTCTTCTCTTCTCTTCTCTTCTCTTCTCTTTTCTTCTCTTCTCTTCTCTTCTCTTCTCTTCTCTTCTCTTCTCTTCTCTTCTCTTCTCTTCTCTTCTCTTCTCTTCTCTTCTCTTCTCTTCTCTTCTCTTCTCTTCTCTTCTCTTCTCTTCTCTTCTCTGCTCTTCTCTTCTCTTCTCTTCTCTTCTCTTCTCTTCTCTTCTCTTCTCTTCTCTTCTCTTCTCTTCTCTCTCTCTTCTCTTCTCTTCTCTTCTCTTCTCTTCTCTTCTCTTCTCTTCTCTTCTCTTCTCTTCTCTTCTCTTCTCTTCTCTTCTCTTCTCTTTCTTCTCTTCTTCTCTTCTCTTCTCTTCTCTCTCTTCTCTTCTCTTCTCTTCTCTTCTCTTCTCTTCTCTTCTCTTCTCTTCTCTTCTCTTCTCTTCTCTTCTCTTCTCTTCTCTTCTCTTCTCTTCTCTTCTCTTCTCTTCTCTTCTCTTCTCTTCTCTCTCTTCTCTTTTCTTCTCTTCTCTTCTCTTCTCTTCTCTTCTCTTCTCTTCTCTTCTCTTCTCTTCTCTTCTCTTCTCTTCTCTTCTCTTCTCTTCTCTTCTCTTCTCTTCTCTTCTCTTCTCTTCTCTTCTCTTCTCTTCTCTTCTCTTCTCTTCTCTTCTCTTCTCTTCTCTTCTCTTCTCTTCTCTTCTCTTCTCTTGCTGATGCCGGCTCACTTAGTCAAATCTCATCATTAGATTCTTTATGGCCAGCCTAACACTTACTGACTTTCAGGCTAATGATACACACACTAAACAATACTTCTTAGCAAGCGTTAGTTGATGACGTTTTTGCGCATCTGCGTGATCCTTCTGACCTAGAGTATAACGTTGGTGAACTATTTGCTCTTCGGATTTCTTACAGTACATTGCCATTATCAAGTTCATGTCGTAGCTGTATGGAAGAAGTTGAGGTGGAAGCAATCAGGCACTTTCTCGTTCATTGTCCAGCTTTTGCAAGACTTAGGTTGAAATATCACGGCAGGCATATTTTCAACTAATCAGGACACGTAGACGAAACTGACTGACATTAGCCTTCTACTTCTTTACCGCTTACGCGGTTATAGCCGAGTTAACAAAAGCGCACCAGTCGTTACTTCTTTTCGCTGTTTGCCGGCAATTCAAGATACCAAGTAGTTTTGATGAGAGGAGATGTTTCGTTTTGTTCACGTTCACAATCACAGCCACACATTTCACTTCCTTATCCAGTCTGGAGAAAGCGGTTATTGAGGCCAATGATATCAATTAATCGTATTATGCTCTCCAGCAATACATTGAAGAAATCGCACTATACAGGGTTTGTCCAGAAAGTAATAGGGCTGATTTTCTTTCACCGCGAATGTACTTCAGATCGTGCACGCACCGACTGGATTCGGTAGAGGGTGTTCCTAGCTAACTAACGAACGGCTGGTCAGTTGTCTCCGAGCACCTGGAGAGTCAGGAAGATGTGACCCTCTCTGGACTTTTTTTCTTCCTTTCCTCAAAAAGCCGATGAAAGGGAATCCAAGCAGCATGCACCTCTCTCAAGGCTATACCGGAGAATACCTTCCGTGACGGCTTCAATGCTTAGAAATGCGCTGCATCGACGCAGAAGGAGCTTATTTTGAAAGTTTTTAATAAATTTAACGCTTGTTTTAATAATTTTTTAAATCGACTCAGTTGTATTACTTTCCGGACAAACCCTGTAAGGAGTCCCCTTGTCTGAAACTTCGTTTGGTATCGAACGGCTCGGGGAGGTCCTTCTATATCATGACAACGCTTTTGGTGTTACCCAATGTCAGCTTACACAGCCGTATTAGCTTTGTGGGGGTATCAGGTTCAGACATAGTGGTATAGAGGCAGTTTTTTCGGCTTTAAAATCGACGAAGAAGTGGCGTGTGTCGGTCTTTCTTTCACGGGTCTTTTCCAAGATTTTGTGCATGCATCTGATCCATACTAGATATTTCAAACCTAACTCCACACTTATAAAATTTAATCAGTTTGTTGACGGTGGGTTTCAGTCTTTCACACACTACGCTCGTTAAAACCTTGTATGGGATATTAAGGAGACTTATCCCACGTTATTTGGCGGCGATCGTAGGGTCCACCTTTATATAGAATGGGCAGAGCAGACTTAGATTTCAATCATGCATGCTTTCATTCGATCATATCTTGCAAAGTAGGTGATGCATGCACTTTGTAAATTCTTCGCCACCGTTTTTAAATAGCTCGGCCGGCAATCCATTGGCCTTCACCGCTTTGTTTTTCTACAGACGGGTAACTGCTATTCAAACCTTATCATAGTCAGGCAATGAAAAATTTATTCCAACGTCATCGATTATGGAATCGAGTTCGCCATCTCCAGATGTTACACTGACGTTCAATAGACTTGACCTTCATAACTTCCTCAGTCACTAAATCACCACTTTGGGTCCTACAAGAATATGTTCCGATATTGAAATTTTCAGTAAGGCGCCGCATTTTTCCGTAGAATTTTCGAACATCACTCCTGTCGGCCAGCTTCTCACGCTTTTCATACTCTCGGCTTTTTTTTTCTGCATATGCGTCTCGCTTCCTTCCCATCCCACTCGTGTTGTAGTCGATCGCAACATTGCGAGGTAAGTTTTCTCTCCACTGACCTTTACGAAAGCTAATGGTTTCGCTTGCAGCTGTCATTGCACGTCAATGACACTGGATACATGTCGTTCATCTACCACAACATGATGGATGTGTTTAAAACTTGTTTATCCCTGACAGCCTAGTACCGTGATGAAATGTACTACTACAGACAATTATATTTCAGGCCCTGCGAAGTCGATCAACCTCAACCCATTTCGTTTCCCATGGAGGCCGAATTTTCTAACTGTTGTACCAACGATTCCTTCTTTGTGCACCGTGGGCAGTTGTCATAAGGGCGCTCATCAAATAAATTTTTGGTCATATCGTTTTCCTCTTCTGTCGGGGCGTTTGCGCAAATCAGGGTTACGTTGACAAATTTTGGTCTGATGAAATTGTGGCTAGACACTTTTCCACCAGAGTGAATGCTAGGACTCGACGACGTAATCTCTCTCCCACAACGAATCCCACACCGAATTTGTGCTCCTTTATATGGTCGCTGTAGTAAATGTCAGTAGCACCTAGTGGTCACAGTCCTTGACCCGTCTAGCGCATTTCTTGGACACCGGTGATGTCAGTCTTTACTTTTACGTAGACAACAACCACCCAGCGCACAATCTCGCTTAGTGTAGTATAAAATTTTATTCACATTTATATTATGAGCCGCTTGTTTCAAGATGAGAAGAACAGAGTTCAAAATAAAAGGTAAGTAAATGAATGAAGCGGCAAAACAAAAAAGTATCGAACAGTTTAAAAATTAGCGCCGAAAACTCAAGCGGGGCACCGAACGTAGCATCCATTATCTGCGCAGCCGGTGGTGAACGGAGCTGTGTGGAGGCGGTGTGAAGGCTATTAGGTCCAAAGAAATACATGTAGACAAGAAATGAAAATATGTAAATACAAACAAATGAAAGAAAAATAGACGCACAGTGAGTGACTGAGCTGTGTAAGCGCACGAGGGCTACTCGAGGAGTCACTGAAATTTCGTAATTCGAGGCTAAATTGTTAACGAAAAGTGCCGTTAATGAATCTTAGTGTATGTTATTTCCAGTTTTACTAGGTTAGGTTAGGTTAGGTTAGGTTAAGAAGTCAATCCTAACAGGAATCTCACTTAGAGAGCTTAAATCTTATTTAAGCAAGTCCTTAGAACGACAAAATGATTTGAGTCCATAACAGATTTGTTGAGGCCGCTAATGGAAGCTTCTGCTATGCCTTCTGGTTCGCCAAAGATAGGAGAAGTTTCAGACTCCGTTTTTCAAATAATGGAGAAGAAAGTATTTCCGGTTTCACTTAGGTTTTTATGTTTTCATGCACAGTTTAGTATTTTTTTTATGTTTGGGACTTAAGCAATTCCACATACTTATATTATTATAAGATTCAGGAGAAGAGAGCTTAGTAGTATTCAAAGCACTTTATCATATGCTGACGGCGTGTTTTTGCGGCTGTTAAAAGCGTTAGGTCTTCATTTCCGGTATCCGTCATTTACTTCTCTGACCATGGAAGCTACTTCGGGGTAGGATTGATGGAGGACAGATCAAAAGTTTCTATTTCTAGACAAAAAGGGAGCTTATTAATATTGCAGGGCCATCACAGGGTAGCTACTATTAAGATATCCCCATCAGAAAATTGGAAAAGTGAATTCGTCGGAATGTAGATCAATCTAATTACTAGTGAGTCCAGCTAAAAATATCAAAACCCTTGACACAAACATCTTCGACTACTCTCGTAAAGTATTTAAATGCTGAATAAATAAGAAATCAAAATTATCTACAAATACGATATGCTAATGTAAGTTTTATAAGAAACTCATATAATTACAGTGAAAGAGGAAATAACAAAAACAAAGGCACGAGATAAATATGCAGGGGTCGAATCGTTATATCCGTGCACGGATCGGCATACATACGAAAGAAAAATACGTGATACGTCAATCGTATGCGGTGATAGGCATTATGACATACGATAGCAAACGGATCGTAATGTATTTTCAATTCACAATAGTTTTTAAATTCCACATTGCTTTGGATCGCATTTTTAGGTCATAATAGATGTGGAACTGTCAAAACTGTTGCGAAATTTTCAATAAACTAACAAAAGCTAATTAAATAAGTGCTAAAGTGATGGGGATAAAAAAGTAGTGCGGAGATAGCTAAGAGATCGTAGCAATAGCGTAGGTATTAAAAAAAATTACGAATCCTCATTAACAAAATTTTCTTTGTAGATGTATCGTTGAACAAAGCATTGGAATCTTAAAAAGACCCCACAAAAGTGGAAGATTTGCTAACGTTTGTGAGGCATTACATAACATCTGCATAAAATTTACAACAAGTTGCGACCCTCAAAATTGGGATTCTTATCACACATAAGAAATGGACATAGGGGTAGCGAACCTCTTCACCGCAATCAACCAAACGATAAGAGATCAAATAAAGTATTCTCTAATAAATTTAATTCAAAAATGTAAATGTATGTCCTTAACCTTGTAAATAATTTCATTTTTATTGTCTCCTAAAATACAAAAATTTTGTTCATATAAATAATCTTTTTTTTTTATTTTTAATGAGATATTCCATTCATTGTTTCTTGTTTATGTTATTTATTACTAAAAATTATAGAACACCTAAAATTTAAAAAAATTTTGCTCACATTTCCATAAATTTGCCTATTACGATTGGTAGTTCGCGTTCGAACGACGATTCGAACGAACGGAAACGTTTATATACTCGTTCACGTATGTTGTCATGCCAGATTACGATAGATCACGTATGTCATAATACGAAATACAAGCTTTTACGTGGCGAGTGATACTTTCACGGATGTAACGATTCGATCCCACAATTGGTGTGCTTTCAGTGATTGAAAAGCTGCTTTTATGTAATAATATTCCGTTGAATCCTTTTTCCGATGGGGAGCTTGTTTTTTTGACCTGGGAGGCTTGTAACCTTCAATAGCTAATTTTGAGAATGTAGTAGGGATTTAAAAAAAAATATTCAATTGGTTTCGCACACAATGAGAGCGGAGTTCATTTGAATCAGAGAGACAATAAATAACCGAAACAATAAACATTTCATTCGTGGAGAAATGTGCACATCAAAGGTAATTTTTGCGTTCAGAAGTTTGATTTGAATGTATTCAATTAAATATTTACCTAGACCAGGGCGACTAAGTAAATGGTGGTGTCATCGAGTTAATGGAATCAGAGAGGTCTCTTGAAAGGCTTACGAAACATACTTCAATTACTCCATTTTCAGCCGGTCGACCAGTTCAGGTTCACGGTAATAAAATATAGAGGAGAAATAGATGACAAAATAAATTTCGAACCGGTATCGGTCTTTTATCTCTGTGATCGTTTTAATTATAAGCTTGATACAAATCTGGATCGTTCCAACTATGTAAACTCTACGTAATTACTGCTATGATAGTACTACCATTTCTTAAGGTTGCCGGCTACTAACTTTCGTGATAATTACGACGTGTCACTTACTTAACCCTCTAACAGGCAAAACTAAAATCGTGGACAGAAAAGACTGGGAATTTTTTTGTAGGGTAATTAGGCTGCAAAAACCTCAAAAATATGATGATGTGATTTTTATACTCTCGCAACAAAGTTGCTAAGGAGAGTATTATAGTTTTGTTCACATAACGGTTGTTTGTAAGTCCTAAAACTAAAAGAGTCAGATATAGGGTTATATATACCAAAGTGATCAGGGAGACGAGTAGTGTTGAAATCCGGATGTCTGTTGTCCGTCCGTCCGTGCAAGCTGTAACTTGAGTAAAAATTGAGATATCATGATGAAACTTGGTACACGTATTTCTTGGCTCCACAAGAAGGTTAAGTTCGAAGATGAGCAAAATCGGCCCACTGCCACGCCCACAAAATGACGAAAGCCGAAAACTTATAAAGAGTCATAACTAAGCCATAAATAAATATATAAAAGTGAAATTTGGCACAAAGGATCGCATTAGGGAGGGGCATATTTGGACGTAATTTTTTTGGAAAAGTGGGCGTGGCCCCGCCCCCTACTAAGTTTTTTGTACATATCTCGGAAACTACTATAGGTATGTCAACCAAACTCTATCGAGTCATTTCCTTCAAGCATTTCCATATACAGTTCAAAAATGGAAGAAATCGGATAATAACCACGCCCACCTCCCATACAAAGGTTATGTTGAAAATCACTAAAAGTGGGTTAGTCGACTAACTAAAAATGTCAGAAACACTAAATTTTACGGAAGAAATTGCAGAAGGAAGCTGCACCCAGGCTTTTTTTAAAAATTGAAAATGGAAGTGGCGTCGCCCACTTATGGACCAAAAACCATACCTCAGGAACTACTTGACCGATTTCAATGAAATCCCTGATGACATGTACGAAATATGGGTGAAATCGGTTCACAACCACGCCTTTTTCCAATATAACGCTATTTTGAATTCCATCTGATGCCTTCTCTGTATAATATATAAATTAGGAACCAACGATGATAGCGGAATAAAACTTTACACAAATACGGTATTTGAAAAATATGTAAATGACGGATAATGAAATCTCGATTATCAATTTATCATGCGAGAGTTCTGTGGCACCCGAACTTAGGCCTTCCTTACTTGTTTTAAATTTTTTTGTGCTCACTGGTGAGAATAATCTGAAGCCCGCCTCAGGTTAGCCTTGCCGGTTTAGGTCAAAATAAATAAATAGGTGTGGTTTCAATTAAAAATTCATTTTATTTCAAAAGAAAAGAAAAAAATAAGAAAAAAAGAAGAATTTCACTAAATAGGGGAATTAAAATGCCAAAGTTTATTAATTTTTGTGATGATTGTCAAAATAACAGTTTTACGTAGTTGAGTGGCATTAATTTAGTTTGCATTTGGAACAAAACCTCTACGTTTCTGAACTTATGCACAATTTACATTTTCTTTTTCCACCATTTTTAGGAAGCCAAATGGGAAAGTGACCATACTTATCAAAGCAGACAGCGCGAATGGATGTTCTACTCTTTTGTCCACATTTAGTTTCTTTCCTACGGGTGTTGATGATGTGAAACTTGGCCGACCAACTGTACAATTGAGTTTGTAAGCGACAAGACCAGCAGCAATTTCTTTACGGAACTCGGGCAACTTTAACAGATTGTTATCTTGTGCTGATAGATTTTTGTTGCAATTTTTCGCAGCGGAACCTACGAAATGGTAAAAAGGTCATGTCATCGGATTTCGAGTCTTTGCGTGGATACGGTAACGACCCATAAGTCCATCCATTAAGTCTACTCCCCCCATATGGCTATTATATTCCCATATAATTTGGGTGAAATCTATTTCAATATGCTGCTTTTGTTTTCGATCGTAGCGTGCAACTTTGGCCGATGGCTCCTTTTCATTTTCTCTTTTAAATGACTGAATGCCAATCGAACTGTCTTCCTGTCTTTCCACAAAACCGTGTTAATATCGACACCATATGCAGTACCCACGTACTCAATTGAGTAGCCTCTTTTTCGATCTTTACATCCTTATCCAAAGGAAACTTCCATTTTGGTATTCGGTTCGTATCGTGCCCAAGCTGTAGATGCCCCTTGCACGTAAATGTGCCAACAAAGTTAACGATATATACTCGAAATTGTCGAATTAGAGAATATGATGAGCAAAATCAGGTATTGTTTGTGATAGATTTCGAAGCGATACGCAAATCCAGTGCACTCACAAAAGACGAACAATTTTATTTCCCACTTGTGGCCATATACTGCTGAATTTTGTGCATCGACGCAAAGGCGAGCAGGCTTTGGAACAGAATCGAACCATTTGTTAAGTTCATCTGATCATTTTCGTATACCACTTCGGATCGTATCCCGTTTTATCTTTTTCAATCCTCTCAATCAATTTCCATGGGAGTGTCATGCTTTGTGATACGTGGCAGTAAACGTGAGTTGCCGCGGAAAGCCACTACTGCATTCAAATCAAGCACAAACTTTGAATAAAAATCAAAAACCTGATCATGTAAAACCACCAAAAGAGAGAATGGCTAAGGGACCAGTAGTTTCCAGGGTTGGTAATGGAAATCGGGCTCTCTTTTTTGTTTTGAAATATATTGCTCTCAATGACCTTGCTGCGGTATAGAAAGATGATTCAGGTATTTTAGTAAGCGTCGATGATCCTACGCGTATAGCATCAATTGAACGTATATTCAAGGACATATCGGTGGTTTGTACAAATAAATCAGTTGCTTCATTCATTTTCCGAATACACGCTGAAATAGCACATAATCGCGGTCGTCCAATTAATCGTCACTGTTAAAATCACTTTCATCCTCGCCTATTTCAACTGATTCTATTAATTGGAGTAACTCTTCATCACTGGGTTTACTTAGATTAAATTTCCTGCCATTTCTATGCTCCATTTAAAAAAAAAAAAATAAAATAAAAAAAATACTAGCAAACAAAGAAATACCTAAGAAAATTTTCGCGTAAACAAGCAAGGGCGCCCTAAGCGGTCTTCGTGTTTGTGTTCTTAAAACTCGAAATGCTTTTTATTTTTAGTTAAAAAGTATTTAACATAAAATAAATTAAGTTTTGTGGCCAGCAGTTAAGTTATCTGCAAAGGTTCTGCAATACCAAAATATTGAAGTAAATGTGGAGTGAAATCACTTTGGGGTGCTGGCGCGCATTGAATCAGGACAGATCTTCTGTTCTGGTTCTAGTCAATCAAGCATCATTACAGAGGACTATTGCTGTTATTATAGCCGAGATTCTTAGTGAATATAATCATCTTATTACATGCTCCATCGATTGGTGAGTTCAGAATCTGGTTAAGGAAACTTAAAGAAGACATCCGTGTCACAAGAGGCGAGGCTATGTGGTGTCATTGTAAAATAGTACTTGGAGCCACTTCATGTTGGGAAAAAAACTATTCGTAAAGAAGGACTTTAAAAAATAAGTGATTAGTTTTAGACTAATTTATATGGCCCAATTTTCCAAAACAGGTCTATGAAACCTCCTCGTCCGGTAGATGACCCTCAGATGGTGTGGATAAGCGTTGCTAGAGTGAATTAGTACTTGAACCAACTTCAGGTTGAGAAAAATGGATTTATAAAGATGGATCTGGTACAACAGGTGATTGATTTTAGGCTATTACATATGGTTCAGTCTTCCAAAAATGGTCTTTGAGATCTATTCGGCTAACAAACTACTATGTGATGGGTGGATCAGCGTTGTCAGCGTGAAAAGTACTTGGTATCATTTCGGTATGGATGTATCAAGAAGGATTCAGAAACTGGGATCTAGCTCGACAGATGACCACCGTTTTGATTATATACTCATATAATCAAAATATTCATCATATATAGATAACATCGCCCTGCAACCCATCTTAAGCTTTGCAATTGAACAATATATTATTTACTTACCCAAAATGAATGTAACTTTACCCGGTACCCCTCTTCTTACAAAAAATAATCAAATATTTCATATATTGTGCTTCATACTTTCACTTTTTAAACAAGGATCAGAGTATTTATGCGTTTAACATACACACACATACACCATCATATATGCATATGCCATATTTTATACTTATGTACAACTACACTCAAAAGTATTTTCCTTCTTCTTTTCAATACACAGCAACAAGAATTCAATCTGTAAAAAGTAAACGAAGTCAATCTTTCGTACACAAGTACATGCTTGCCACTTCTGATCCATTCACTCCTCCAATTCAACGCAAAGCTGTAAAAGGTGTTTAACATGAATTTTCCACAACAACAAGAAAAAGCAAATTAAATAAATAAATCGAAGTAGGGGCGAGACGAAAAAATGCCACAATATATTATAAACCCATATTTTATGTGTAAATATCGTATGACACGCTTGCCCAGATGATAAAAAGCGGCAGCAGCATCAACAACAGTAAGCAAGCTGTGTTGTTTATGGGCTCAACCAAGTATCTTTGCAGGATTGTTGACCTAAAGCGACAACAGTAATAATGCCACCCAATCCAACGATATATGTACATAATCATATGTTTTTGTTATTATCACGTACATCTTTACATATATGTATGTGTGTGTTATGTTGCTTTAGCCGCATTCCTGTGTTTTCTCACATGTCTCATGCGCTTGACTTTTTAGTCGCACTTTTGTAGCGATTGAAAATTAATTTTTTGCTTATTTTAATTGCTGCTGAGCCACTCAGCCATATTAGTGTGCTAGTGTGTATGCGATTGTCCTGCGAGAGTCAATAAAAAAAAATAAAATTTTACTAGCATAACAAAGGCGGCAAGTGACCGGAAAATATGCGCGAAATGGAGTCGCAAAGGAATATTATTACAGTGTAGAAAGTGATGCAAAGGAATTGCGAAGAGAAAAGAGAGAGAGGGCGAGAAGTGGCCCAGCAAACACGGTCTCTAACGTTAGAGAAAAAGCTAGATTTCACATTAGAATTCTTATATAGTTTTCTAATGTTTCTCGAATCGAATTCAAGCTTAGAGAACAGCATTAGAATTTGATTATAGAATGATTAGAGGAACACTCGAAATGCACTATCGATATAAATGATAGTTATCGAATACAACAAGTGTCTGCTGAGTCGCTCATTCCTAGTGTCAAATAAAAACAAGAAAAAACGTTAACTTCGGTTGCACCGAAGCTAAATACCCTTCACAGGTGCATTTCTGTTAGTAACTATGTGTTCAGTTTGTATGGAAGCTATATGCTATAGTTATCCGTTCTAAACAAGTTTTTTAGAGACTACATTGTTGCCTTAAAAAATAACATATATCAAATTTCGTCAATATATTTTGTCAAATGTGAAAGTGGTCCATACAAGAACTTTATTCCGATCGTTCAGTTTGTATGGCAGCTATATGCTATAGTTAACCGATCTAAACAATTTCTTCGGAAATTACATTGTTGCTTTAGAAAATAACATATATCAAATTTCGTGAATATATCTTGTCAAATGTGAAAGTTGTCCATACAAGAACTTGATTCCGATCGTTCAGTTTGTATGGCAGCTATATGCTATAGTTAACCGATCTGAACAATTTCTTCGGAAATTACATTATTGCCTTGGAAAATAACATATACCAAATTTCGTGAATATATCTTGCCAAATGTGAAAGTGGTCCATACAAGCATTTGATTCCGATCGTTCAGTTTGTATGGCAGCTATATGCTATAGTTAACCGATATAAAGAATTTCTTCAAATATTACTCGTTTGCATTAGAAAATAACATATACCAAATTTTGTGAATATATCTTGTCAAATGTGAAAGTTTTCCATACAAGCATTTGATTCCGATCGTTCAGTTTGTATGGCAGCTATATGTTATAGTGGTCCGATATCGGCCGTTCCGACAAATGAGCAGCTTTTTGAGGAGAAAATGACGTTTGCAAAATTTCAAAACGATATCTTAAAAACTGAGAGACTAGTTCGTATATATACAGACAGACGGACAGACAGACAGACAGACAGACGGACATGGCTAAATCGACTCAGCTCGACATACTGATCATTTATATATATACTTTATAGGGTCTCCTTCGATTCCTTCTCGGTGTTACAAACTTCGTGACATACTTAATATACCCTGTTCAGGGTATAATAATGCGTGCGAAAAGAAAGTGCTTTAAATTTTTTTAGACGGTTATTATTATTACAAAATTACGGGTAAATATAATTTTTAAGTGTATAAAAAAAAGTTAAAGAGAGAAAGCGAGCAGATTGTGGACATGCTATTTGATTATCGTGAGTTAAGGAATGTGGGTTTCATTCACTGCACTTGAGTCAGATTCAGATTCGCCGCCAGCTCTTAAAGAATTGCGAAGTGACAATATCGAATGTGATTCAAGCGGCAGTGAATCCGAAAAGGAGTTAAGTGAATCAAATGATGACACAGATAGTGTTTCTGATGGTGAAAATTCAAGTTTGCCACAGAACTTAACCGAATGGACAATTAAACATAATATTACGACTTCTGCGACGGACGACTTATTGAAAATTTTAAGAAAGAATGTTTCAGGACTTCCGTTATGCTCTAGAACAGGCCCGTCCAACATAATTTTGTGAAGGGCCAGGTTTAGCATTTTCATAACCGTAGCGGGCCAAAAAAAAAATTAAATGACCTTCAGTTTTGGTATATTTATTTATTTATAATAAGCAACATCACATAAATCTTAATATATTATTATTAATGTAACTATGGCCTTAGCATATAAAGATATTCTTATTCTTAAAATCTAATTAATGAGATGTCTGAAATTTTTTCTGTTTGCACAGCGCATCTATGTGAGCTGGAGTTTTAGAAGTGGCTATGCGCAAAATGCCTTTAAGATGGCTATCTAATAAAGATGATCTGGTTTTTGATTTGTTAAATTTCATCCGAGAAAACAGCTGCTCGCAAACATATGTAGCCAGCTTAGTAAGGTTTGGGTATTGACTGGGTGTAATATACTTTTTGTAAAATTCAATTAAGTTTGGAAGACAATTATTATATGCTGTTTTTAGATGAGAGCTGCTTTGCAATTCTATTAACTCCAGCTGTAAACTCTGCGCAGCGCCTTCAATTTCAACATCAAATGGATTTTGAAACACTTTCATGCAGGGAGTTTGTGATTTGAAGTCTGCGAATCTGTCGTCAAACTCGTTCCTTAATCTTTGTAACATCAGCACGTACTCCAGGGTATCTTGCTTTTTATACTCTCGCAACAAAGTTGCTAAGGAGAGTATTATAGTTTTGTTCACATAACGGTTGTTTGTAAGTCCTAAAACTAAAAGAGTCAGATATAGGGTTATATATACCAAAGTGATCAGGGTGACGAGTAGAGTTGAAATCCGGATGTCTGTCTGTCCGTCCGTCCGTCTGGCCGTCCGTCCGTGCAAGCTGTAACTTGAGTAAAAATTGAGATATCATGATGAAACTAAGCCATAAATAAAGATAGTGAAATTTGGCACAAAGCATCGCATTAGGGAGGGGCATATCTGGACATAATTTTTTTTGGAAAAGGGGGCGTGGCCCCGCCCCTTACTAAGTTTTTTGTACATTTCTCGGAAACTACTATAGCTATGTCAACCAAACTCTACAGAGTCGTTTCCTTCAGGCATTTCCATATACAGTTCAAAAATGGAAGAAATCGGATAATAACCACGCCCACCTCCCATACAAAGGTTATGTTGAAAATCACTAAAAGTGGGTTAGTCGACTAACTAAAAATGTCAGAAACACTAAATTTTACGGAAGAAATTGCAGAAGGAAGCTGCACCCAGGCTTTTTTTAAAAATTGAAAATGGAAGTGGCGTCGCCCACTTATGGACCAAAAACCATACCTCAGGAACTACTTGACCGATTTCAATGAAATTCGGTATATAATATTTTCTTACACCCTGATGACATGTACGAAATATGGCTGAAATCGGTTCACAATCACGCCTTCTTCCAACATAACGCTATTTTGAATTCCATCTGATGCCTTCTCTTTATAATATACACATTAGGAACCAATGATGATAGCGAAATAAAACTTTACACAAATACGGTATTTGAAAAATATGTAAATGACGGATAATGATTATCACTTTATCATGCGAGAGTATAAAATGTTCGGTGACACCCGAACTTAGCCCTTCCTTACTTGTAGATAAGGTCTCCCAATGAATCAACTGTTTTGTTCCAGCTGCTTTTCCAACAATAAAAGCTTTTTTGTGAAAGCTAGAACGTGTTCGTATAACTGTGTGCATAGTTGGTCTTTCCCTTGTAGTTTTAAGTTAAGATCAGAAAGATATTTAATTATATCAACCAGGAAAGCCAGATCAGCCAACCACTCCTCATCAGTAAGGAAAGTAATTTCTTGGTCTTTGTTGCCAAGAAAAATCTTTAAGTCGTCCAGCAGGGAATATAATCGTTTTAGTGTGGCTGCTCTGCTGAGCCAGCGAACGCGACTGAAGTATACAATGTCTTCGTGATCTGAACCGACATCAGCCAGAAATGCCTGGAACTGTCTGTGGTTAAGCCCTCTTGCGCGTATAAAATTAACTGTCTGCACTACTTTATCCATCACGTGTTTCAGGCCTATACAACTGGGATGCCCAAAGACTATAAGAGATGGCGGGCCGGATGAAAGGCCTATGCAGGCCGGATGGTGGCCCGGGGGCCGTATGTTGGACAGGCCTGCTCTAGAACTTTAACAAATACACCAAAAAAAAAAATACCTAAAGTAACAATGGGTTCGGGAGAACATGTTCATCACGGCGTTGAAAGTGCTTTGACCGATTTTTTAAATCAGAATGACTTCAATGATACCCGGTTGGACTTAAACTTTAATATTGATGGGCTTCCACTGGCAAAAAGTTCTAACCTTCAGGTGTGGCCAATTCTAATTAATGTAAATGGGTGGGATGATGTGAAGGTTATTGGAGTGTATTATGGGAATAGCAAGTCAGCAAGCGCAAACGAATTTCTTACAAAATTTGTAGATGAACTACTTATTTTATTGGAAAATGGAATATTTTTTAACAAAAAACATTACTCTGTAAATTGTCGAGCTTTTATATGTGACGCACCTGCGCGTGCGTTTATCCTTGGTATCAAAGGTCATTGTGGATATTCGTGTTGTCCTAAATGCATACAGAAAGGCCAGTCTAAAAATCACAAAATAATTTTGTTAAAGAAAATAGTCTTCCTCGAACTGATACCGACTTTCGTGCTTGTGTTGATAGAGCCCATCATGTAATTTTAGAACCGATGGTAATTGAAAAGCTTCCAATAGATATTAAATCATTTGCTTTGGATTACATGCATGTAGTCTGTCTAGGAGTTACAAAGACTTTATTGTTGGCCTGGATAAAAAAACGTAAAAAAGCTTATTCACTTACACAGAAACAAATTCAAGCATTAGATTCAAGAATAATGTTTATTTGCAATCAGGTGCCGCGAGAGTTTGCTAGGCACCCACGTTCTTTGAAAGATGTTGAGCGGTTTAAAGCCACAGAGTTTAGGTGCTTTCTTCTCTATACTGGAATATTTTTACTAAAAGAAATTTTAGATCCAGTAAAATATAACCATTTTTTGCTTCTTTCACTAAGCATTAGGATTCTTTTAAGTCAAAGTAATTATATTAAATACAATATATGTGCTAGTCAAATGCTGGAAAAATTCGTAGAACTTGTGCCTCAGTATTACGATGATGATTTCCTTCCATTCAATTTTCATTGCTTAACACATCTCGCAAGTGATGCCGTAAATTTCGGATGTCTTGAATCTTTTAGTGCATTTAAATTTGAAAATTACTCATGGAAATTGAAAAGAAAGATAAAAAAGCATAACCATGTCGTCTCACAAGTATACAATCGTTTAGTTGAGGACAGTTTTAGGTCAAACGATACTATGAATCCATCGACTGAAATTAAAAAAGGAAAATTTAGAAATGATTCATTAATATTTGTACAATCTTTAAAGTTTTACTTTTCGCCGAAAGAACCTGATATATTTGAATGAAATATTTAAATTAGTGGCTATAAATAAGGCCACAAAGTTACTTGGAAAGGAAGTTCTGAATTTACAGGATTATTTTGAAACACCTATCTCATCAGGAATTCTCAATATCAAGTCATGTGAAGTCCTAAAAATTTCGTCTTCCGTCTATCATCACAACTTAAATGAAATATCAGAAAAAATTATAAAATTTAGTAACTACAAGTCTAACATCAACTTGTTCATTCCTTTCCTTCATTAATTTTTTTTTGGATATTTAAATATTTGTAAGTACTATTTATTAATTCGAACATATAAACGTACATCAATTATTTGGACAGAAAATGGATTTTAATCACATCATAGAAGAAGCATCAGAAAATACTCCTGTAACTAAAAAAGGTAAAAAATTAAATTTTAATTAAATAGTAAAAGGGAAATATCTTAAGTATTTTGTTATTTTTCATATATTGATTTGCTTGAGAAAAGGATTTTGGACCGTATAAAACAGTCGGAAAATAAAATACTGAAAGGTAAGAAAATGGCTATGCGACTTTTCTAGCTGCGTATATTGGCGTTTTACCATTCAGTCTTATGTGAAAACTTATGGAACGTCAAAAATATGTTTTTTAATGTTATTCGATACGTTTTTGTATTACAGAAATAGACCACAATCAAAAATCCTTAAAGAGGGCCCTGACACGAATTTTGCAAGAAACAAAGCAGACTACAAAGACAACCCACAAATCACGAAGTGAAGTGAACGAAGTTCCATTTGATAACTTGGAACAATTTCAAAATTTTGAAAAGGATATACAGGAGCATTCCAGCAAATTTAATGAACTGGTAATATTTTTTTTAACCAACAGACTATCTAAATTATTAAACTTGAACTCAATACATATCTTTCCAGAAGGAGGAATTTTTCACAGTATCTGGCCACACAGCTGAAAAGTTTGTAAAAAATGCTTGGCGCCAAATTTTTACCGATGGTGTTGCGCAGAATTTGTGTTGGAAGGGTACGAAGGATAAAATGGCTGTGAGACCCTTAAGTGTAACAGCTGCCTTAAAAAGTATAGTTCTTCACATTTCCGAATTAGGTACATTATTTTGTTTTAGGTACATTTTCGTCTAAATTCCCTCATGCGACAGATACAGATTTTGAGCGCACGTCTATAGTCTTCTTTCAGCATGCTACAGGGCGCTACATGAAGAAAAAGGCATACGACTCCAAAAAAACAAAAGCGTAAAAATTTAACTTAAAAGAACATAATGTGATCTCATTTTAATTTTTTTATGAATATTTTTGTGTTTGAATTTGAATTTATAATTTTAATTAATTCACTAGAATTGAATATAAAGACTTTTGTGTTGGACTTTTTACACACAATATATTTATGCAATGAAAAATGAGGCAATATTTAATAAAACTGTTTTAATTTGAAAAAAAAAAAAAAATTTTTAATAAACGAAATCCAATAATAGCTCCAAAACCATCAAAAATGAACTTTAGAATCCAATTAGAATTCAATCTTAGAATACGATTAGACAACTAATATTTTTCTCGATATCGAGAACTAAGTTCCCTTTTTGTAGAGAATGCTATAGTTCTCAACAGCTTTTCTTATAGTTTTCTAACGTTCTACCTTAGAGAAATATATTAGAGTTCGACTCGTTCTCTAATCATTCTCTAACTTAAATGTTAGCTGGGGTGAAATAACTATTCCGCATATTTGTTTGCATATTTCTTGCGAACAGTGAGTGGCACTTTAGGGCATTTTTTGCATGCGAATTGTTTTTTAAGTGTAAATAGATAGAAACAACTGGATATTGAGGTTCTAGAAAGGCAGTTTGGGGTGCTAAGTGGTAGAGTTTTGTTTTTTGGGAAGGAGATAAATTCTATAAATCACAATACTCTCACTGATATAGATACAGTTTTAGTGTCTAGTTAAGAGTTAGTGCATGAGTTAAGAGCTCTTCGACGTCTGAAGACAGCAGCGTTATCCGCGAGTTATGACGTCATTTAGTTAAAGACTCGATTCAAATATACATTTCCTATCAGATATTAATGAAAACTTATAAAACGGTAAGGTGCTACTAATGGGAAATAGTACTATAAATTGCAGACATGGTAGAAAGCTGTGGACAACCATCTTGTGCGGGCGTAGCGTCATTTGAGGTAGCGTTATGAAGATGATATAATCGAAATCGGAGCAGCACTCTCCAATAAAGTCTAAGACGTCAAAGCTATCCATAGTCCTGAGAATCTCATCTATTTATCATCCAATAACCGTACGGTCTACGTAACCGGAACAGTCTCGAATTCTCAACTCGGCGGCATTTCTGGCATTTCTCCAAATTACTTCAGGTATGTTTTCTAAAAAAAAATTCCACAACATTTTGAGAAACCTATCTATCTATAATCCCAACACAGTCGGGTCTACGTAACAAGAACAGATCCGAATTTTTGTCCAGCCAAGGACTGTCAACTCAGGAGCATTCCTATAAATTACTTCATGGATGTTTTAGCTGGTGTAACAACAACAGCTTGAGAAGGGAAAGGCTATTAGGGAATCACCTAAATGCATAAACATAGAACCAGATGGGGGTTGTTAAACCAAATTCAAACTTTTTTACAACTCATTATGACCCGACACCCAAACAAGTCGGATGATGAAGTAGCCTAAAAGTAAGATTGATGAATAGTTCCTTATAGAAAACCGCAATGATAACGAATAATCAAGTTTATCATAAAGCATTTCGTGTGTTAATAAAGCATTGTTTTTTGGGGAAAATACTGTTGAATTTGGGCTCAGGGAAATCCACCGTTGAAAAGATATTTGCTAAGCTGCAAACAGGCGAAATGAGCAAAGTAGGTGCCTCGCAAGTTCATAACCCAACAAAAACAACGAATAACTGATTCTGAGAAGTGTTTAAGTGCTCTCTAATCGGAATAAAGCCGAAATTTTTCGTCAATGATAGAAACATAGCTGCATCATTTCCCACTTGAGTCCAATCGACAGTCATTCTAGCGGACTACACATGATGAACCGGTTCTCAGGCGTGTAAAAACGAAAAAGTCGTCTGGAAAGGTTATGACATCAGTCTCTTGGGATGCTCGTTGTATAATACATACTCAACGACTGAATACTGAGCCAGTTATAATCTATTTCCCTGCGTATTTGGTTGCAGTTCTTTTCTTCTATTCCAAATATGTACATATTTAGCAATTGTATCGTTTTTGAGAAAACTCTGTTTAAAATTGTACGCATACAATATTCAAATGATTCCTACAAACATGAATTTTGAACAAATGCCTATGATTTAAAATATAATTTTTGTATTTATGAGTTGTAGTAAACTTAAACAAAAAGGGATAAAAGGTATTCTATATCCTTTCCCTGGTTCTAAGCTACTTCCCAACCAATTTTCAGCCAAATTGGTTTAGTCGTTCTTGAGTTATAAATGGTGTAACTAACAACAACTTTCTTTTATATACATATATAGATGTGAGGTTTTGTTATTGTTTTTTTTTTTTTTTTGAACAAATGAAATATTCAAATGATTCCTACAAACATAAATTTTGAACAAATGTTTATGATTTGAAATATAATTCAATGCATTTAACATTATGATATGAAATATAAATTTATATTTATGAGTTGTATTAAATTTTAACGTAAAGAGATAAAATGTATCCTATATACCCTAATTCTAAGCTACCTCTCCACCAATTTTTGGTCAAATCGGTTCAACCGTTGTTGAGATATAAATGGTGAAACTAACACAACTTTCTTTTATATATACAGACTAGCTGACCCCGCAGCCGTTGTCCTGTATGAAATTATAAGTTTTGAAATGAAAAGAAAGTTAAATTTATCATTTAATTTCTCTTTTCAATGTAACGCAGCTTGATAACCAACATTTTTTGGTTTCTGTTCCGATGTACAGAAAAGATGGTTTTCCAACTCGTGAGCACGCCACGTATATCTGGCCGTGTGAAAAATATAGCGTTTATGCCAGACACTATGCGACTATCCTTGTGTCCTGTTGATTGTCATCTCAAATGCAATTTTCACTGGAAACGGAATACGTTTGAACTGAAATGGCAAATCGTTAGAACTCAAAGAAATTCTTAGAATCACGCGTTTCCTTGTATTCGATAAGGCAGATTGCGGAACATAATAACGACAGATCCAACTTTGAGACGCAAATGATCCGGTGGCATACCAAGCCTGTCCAAAGAATTTAGAAACTCCACTGGATAATTCATGACGTCGTCTTCATTGTCAAGACGATCGATCGATTTGTACGAGCGCAAGTCTCCCAGAATTTGACTTTGAATCTTCCAGTTTAATTCAACAACATCGGTATTTTTCGCAGCTAACATTGCGCGTGCACTTAAGGAATCGTAGTTACGATAATTTGGCCAATGTGCGAACATATGTGATGAGTTCAACTTTCGTGAATTGATAAACGGCAGATGGAATTGATATCAAACCACCGGAAGTATCAACCGGAATTGGCACATCTCCAATTTTTAGCGAAGACGATGTAAAATGTCTTCGGCAATGTCATTTCTGTTCGTATCCCATTATAGACGCGGATTTGAAGGCTGATATGTCGAAAGGTTTATCGCGAAAAGTGTGCGAACTTCATTTTCATTCAAGTGATTAACATGTTCCAACCATTGTAATTGCTGGCTTACTTCTCCAAAACTTGCACACACTGTACAATTCACAGTACACAAGGACTCAAATAAAGTTGAACCGAGTACATTAATCAATAGCAACCGAAGGTAAAAACAATCGTCTTTTTCGGGTGGATTGTGTAAATTCCGATGCATTCCAGGTATAATTCAAGGTATTTCCGAATAGAGAAATGTTCTCGCAAACGGATCACTGACGAAAGTTGAGAAAAAACTCGTCAATGTTAATTTTGTTGCTGGCGGTGTTTCCACTGGCTGTACTGTATTTTCTGGGTTGAAATACACTCTCCAAATGAACTGCGAGACACCCAACAGTCGGAAAACGTTTATGAATTGTAAAAGTAACTATCCTGCAAAGCGCTTTATTGCAGTTCACGTATCCACCGTATTGTTCAAGATGTTGCTTCCTTTGGTGACGTAATTACAAACGTATTCTATCAATTACACCAAACTGCAATATTAAACATTGATATGAGTTTTGAATGTGAATTAGACAATAATGGTGAATATAGTACGATTCGCGTGTTGTCAACTTCGATATTCACTATTCTAAATTGAATGCTGAATGTTCTGCCATTGTCATCTGGTGAGCGACGCCGATAGAGTGGATATCTATCATTTCTAGTTTGTGCTTCCGAAAGAAAAGCACGTGGATAGTGTTTCGTGCATTTATTGTCAGATATACAAACCGAAGTGGGATATTGGTGTCCGCAAGGCCCATGAACCATATTGGTTTTCATAACTTCGTATATTACTGGATCTTCCTCTGCATCAGGAATTTCAGCAGAAATGATTTCATCAATTTGATCTGGTGTAACCACCAGCCAAAAAGGAATGTGTGCGTGCGGCAAACCTCTGTTTTGCCATTCAACAGAGTGCATCTAGCATCTAACAGCACCACATATACGTTGCTTCAAGATAAAGCCTATCAAACATCGTAACTGTTGTTTGAAAAGTCGTGCTGTGACATCGTGACGATCGCTTGCTGATTGACCGCGATTAATTCCGCAGGGCGATATATTCATGGCTTCGTAACAGATTCAATCTGCAATTGACCTCTTTGTGTGAAACACACGTAAAGTGTTCACTGAATAATTTTCAATAATTTTTCTTTTGAATATCCGGAATAAAAAAGCAAGCGACCGAAATTGAGCGATTAAAATAATTTACAAATCAAAATATTGAAAAACAAAACAAACAAAAATTTAAAAAAATGTTTATGGAAAAAGGTTACTTTTTGGAATCATCCAATTTTCCGACTTTTCCTCGTAAAAAGTATAATGTATTTTAATTTCTAAGCCTTCCCCGATCCACAACGAACAACCTCTGAAAATTTCATCAAGATTGGTGCAGCCGTTCTCTTAGCGTTACTAACAAACAAACATTCATTCGTTTGTATGAGAAAAAAGGGCTGTTTTTAGTTGTTTTCCGGCAATTATTAGAACTTGAACCTCAATGAACCTTTTAAAAAAAGAATTGGCAAAATTGGTCCAGGCGTTCTTGAGTTATGCGCTTAGCAACACATTTTGCGATTCATTTTTATATATCGTCACCTAAAAAGCAAAATAAGGTATCATCAAAAAATTCGGAATTGAGTATCTTATTGATTACGATTCACTACTTCAAATTACATACATACATAATATTACATATGTCCAACATTTTCAGGTTCTGCGCTCATATGTATATGAACCAGTTTTAACCAATATTAAATTTTTTCCCCTCTTGTTCCATTTTATTTCGTGTTTCATTCACGCCTCTGTAAATTTTCGAAAATGTTGTTACGTTATTTGGCAGTTTAGGTGACGATATGTACATACATATAAGAGGATGTTTTTTTTTGTTTGTTTGGATTTATTTATTCACAATCTATCAATTAGACAATAAGTAAATTAGTTAAAAAAAATATTTATTTTTTATTTTTTATTTTTTTATTTTATAAAAGCTTACATAATAATACAATTATTATACAAACTTAAGAAAATACGCAGCACTAGCATCATGGGCTATCGGCCGTAAAAAAAAAAAAAAAAAAAAAAAAAAATATAATATTGTAACATATAGTAAATAGTTGAACTCCAGTGAGAATAGCTATTATATTCAAAATTCAATAATTAAGAGTTTATTTATAATATTTACAAAGCTTAATCTCTAAAAGGTAAATCTAAAACGTGATTTCATTTAAGCCTTCAAGTTGTATCGCTATTATCTAGTAGAGTTATTGCCAGAACATTTTGATGACCATGTAGCTTCTCAGCATACCTTGTGCTTATACTTTTTATTTCTTCTTTAACGTATTTAATATTTAAATCCTTGTCGATTTGATCATTAGCCACAAACCAAGGGGCGTCAACAATAAGTCTAAGAGTGATGGACTGATATCATTGAATGATTTCAATATTTGATTGGCTTGCAATATCCCATAATTGGTCCACACAGGCTTCAAGGTAGCCTTATAAAGTCGAACTTTGTTCTCCAAACTGAGCTGTGATT
The DNA here is from genome assembly GCF_024586455.1 of Bactrocera neohumeralis. Classification (NCBI taxonomy): domain Eukaryota; kingdom Metazoa; phylum Arthropoda; class Insecta; order Diptera; family Tephritidae; genus Bactrocera; species Bactrocera neohumeralis. The sequence goes on along the minus strand of NC_065921.1, from coordinate 61,807,512 downwards.
TCCGCCCAAGAAGCCAATTTATTTTTTTTGTTTTAATGTTGAGTTTCTTTCTCAAGTTTTTAATGTGGCTTTCCCCAATTACTCTTCGATTTATATCGAGTCCGAGATAACTTGCGGAATCACTATGCCGAATTTGTGTATTATTAAAAAATACCGGCGGACAGTCGCCTCTTCTCAGAGCAAATGTGACGTGTTTCGATTTCTCAGCATTAACCTTTATTTTCCATTTCTTAAGCCATCGCTCAAGTTCTATTATTTCATTTTGAATAACTTGAGTTACTTCTACCGCAGTATGTTTGGATGCAATTATAGCTGTGTCATCATCGTAAGTGGCTACTTGAACATCACCAACAACAGGAAGATCAGAAGTGAATATTGTGTAAAGGACAGGTCCCAGAACACTGCCCTGTAGGACACCAGCACGGATACTGTATAGTTTTGACGTTTCTCCTTGCATTTGAACATAAAAGTGGCGATTGTCTAAATATGATTTCAATAAGAGCAAAAATGGAGCAGGAAGTAGTTTTTTCAGTTCATTTAACAAGCCTGGATGCCAGACTCGGTCACACGCTTGTTGTATATCAGGAAATACTGCCGCAGAATACAGCTTCACCTCGAAACCATTTGTAATTATATTCACTATACGATGACATTGCTCTGGAGTCCCATGACCTCTCCTAAAGCCAAACTGATGTTCTGGTATTATATTGCATTTATCCAAAACTGGTAACAATCTACTCCTAAGTATTATTTCGAAGACTTTAGAGAATGTTACCAGCAAGCTAATAGGACGGTAGGACGACAAAATATTTTCGGGTTTCTTTGGTTTTTGAATCATTATAACCTCCGTAGATTTCCATTGTGTAGGAAAATGATGTAACCTCAAAATTGCATTATAAATTAGTGATAAAAATACAATACTCTTTTGAGGGAGCATTTTCGTAACTCTTCCATCAATTTTATCGTAGCCTGGTGACTTTCTTTGGTTCAGTTTGGCGAATTCTTCTTTAATTTCAGAAACAGTTATTTTACGAATTGGAAGACAAATTTGACAAGGTACATCCAGGAACTGTATTATTTCAGTATCTTCATGTGCAAGATTTGAATTTGGATGAAACGTTGAGTATAAATGTTGTGCAAATGCTTCAACCTTTGCTATGGCAGTTTAACACCAATCTCCGTTATAATTCTTCTTTTTAATTGGCGTAGACACCGCTTACGCGATTATAGCCGAGTTAACAACAGCGCGTCAGTCGTTTCTTCTTTTCGCTACATGGCGCCAATTGGGTATTCCAAGCGAAGCCAGGTTCTTCTCCACTTGGTCCTTCCAACGGAGTGGAGGTCTTCCTCTTCCTCTGCTTCCCCCGGCGGGTATTGCGTCGAATACTTTCAGAGCTGGAGTGCTTTTATCTATCCGGACAACATGACCTAGCCAGCGTAGCCGCTGCCTTTTAATTCGCTGAACTATGTCAATGTCGTCGTATATCTCGTACAGCCCATCGTTCCATCGAATGCGATATTCGTCGCGGCCAATGCGCAAAGGACCATAAATCTTTCGCAGAATTTTTCTCTCAAAAACTCGTAACGTCGACTCATCGGTTGCTGTCATCGTCCAAGCCTCTGCACCATACAGCAGGACGGGAATTATGAGCGACTTATAGAGTTTAGCTTTTGTTTGTCGAGAGAGGACTTTACCTTTCAATGACTGTTGACTGAGTAGGCAGTCCGAAGTAGCACCTGTTGGCAAGAGCAGTCCTGCGTTGGATTTCCAGGTTGACATTGTTGGTGATGTTTACGCTGGTTCCAAGACAAACGAAATTATCTACAACTTCAAAGTTATGACTGTCAACAGTGACGTGAGAGCCAAGTCGCGAGTGCGACGACTGTTTGTTTGATGACAGGAGATATTTCGTTTCGTCCTCGTTCACCGCCAGACTCATTTTCTGTGCTTCCTTGTCCAGCCTGGAGAAAGCAGAACTAACGGCGAGGGTGTTGAGGCCGATGACATCAATATCATCGGCGTACGCCAGCAGCTTTACACTCTTATAGAAGATGGTATCTACCTTCTCTATTTAGTTCTGCGGCTCGAACTATTTTCTCCAAAAGCAGGTTGAAAAAGTCGCACGATAGGGAATCGCCTTGTCTGAAACCTCGTTTGGTATCGAACGGCTCGGAGAGGTCCTTCCCGATCCTTTACTCAACGGTAATTTACACAGCAGTATTAGTTTTGCGGGGATACCACTTTCAGACATTGCGGCATAAAGGCAGCTCCTTTTCGTGCTGTCGAAAGCAGCTTTGAAATCGACGAAGAGGTGGTGTGTGTCGTTTCTTCTGTCACGGGTCTTTTCCAAGATTTGGCGCATGGTGAATATCTGGTCGGTTGTTGATTTTCCAGATCTGAAGCCACACTGATAAGGTCCAATCAGTTCGTTAACGGTGGGCTTTAATCCTTATTCAGGCGGGTAATTGCTATTCCTACTTCTTCATGGTCGGGCAATGGAACGTCTGCTCCATCGTCATCGATTGGGGAATCGGGTTCACCTTCTCCTGGCGTTGTGCGTTTACTGCCATTCAGCAGGTTGGAGAAGTGTTCCCTCCATAATTTAAGTATGCTCTGGGCATCGGTCACTAGATCACCTTTGAGGGTTCTACAAGAGTATGCTTCGGTCTTGAAGCCTTCTGTAAGCCGCCGCATTTCTTCGTAGAATTTTCGAGCGTTACCCCTGTCGGCCAGCTTATCAAGCTCTTCGTACTCACGCATTTCAGCCTCTTTCTTTTTCTGTCTGCAAATGCGTCTCGCTTCCTTTTTCAACTCTCGGTATCTATCCCATCCCGCACGTGTTGTGGTCAATCGTAACGTTGCGAGGTAGGCAGTCTATTTTTTCTCCTCTGCGACACGGCACTCCTCGTTGTACCAGCTGTTCTTTTGCTCTTTCCGAAAACCAATGGTTTCGGTTGCAGCTGTACGTAAGGAATTTGAAATGCCGTCCCACAGTTCTCTTATACAGAGTTGTTGACGAGTGCTCTTAGAGAGCAGGAGTGCAAACCGAGTAGAAAATCGTTCGGCTGTCTGTTGTGACTGCAGCTTCTCGACGTCGAATCTTCCTTGTGTTTGTTGGCGTGCGTTTTTTGCTGCACAGAGGCGGGTGCGAATCTTGGCTGCAACAAGATAGTGGTCCGAGTCGATGTTAGGACCTCGGAACGCACGCACATCTAAAACACAGGAGACGTGTCTTCCGTCTATCACAACATGATCGATCTGGTTGGTAGTTTTTCGATCCGGAGACGGACAGGTAGCTTGATGAATCTTCTTATGCTGGAATCTAGTACTACAGATAACCATATTTCGGGCCCCGGCGAAGTCAATCAGCCTCAACCCATTTGGGGATGTTTCGTCGTGGAGGCTGAATTTACCGACCGTAGTGCCAAAGACACCTTCTTTGCACGGTTTTGACAACGTCTCGGGGGCAGCTCTCATAAGCGCGCTCCAAGCGCTCATAGCAGGCATCTTTGGTCACATCGTCCTTCTCTTCCGTCGGGGTGTGGGCGCAAGTCAGCGATATGTTAAAGAACCTCGCTTTGATGCGGATTGTGGCTAGACGTTCATTCACCGGAGTGGATGATAGTACTCGGCGACGGAGTCTCTCTCCCACCACGAATCCAACACCAAACTTGCGCTCCGTTATATGGTCACTGTAGTAAATGTCACAAGGACCTACTCGTCTCTATCCTTGTCCCATCCATCGCATTTCTTGGACGGCGGTGATGTCAGCCTTTATTTTCGCGAGGACATCAACCAGCTGGGCAGCGGCACCTTCCCAATTAAGGTTCCGGACATTCTAGGTGCATGCCCTCAAATCGTAGTCCTTATTTCGTTTGCAATGGTCGTCATCAAAAGGGGGGTCTCTTATCCGAGGCTTGCTGCTTCCTTTCATTGGGGGTGTTTTTTTTACGTGGCGGGTCCCAAACCCACCGCACAACCTTATGTAGGGGATGTTTCGCCTTCTCACATTAGCTCGCCTTCGAACGGATGTTCTTAGGCTACCCAGAGGATACTTGGTCAAAGACCGGAAGTAGTGAGCTGCTTGAGCAATGTGTAAAAGAATCGTTTCTGGCCACTCCCAAGTGAATGGCGATCAGAGAACTTTCCTCACTTGCGTGAACTTCTACACATGACTCCATCCTCCCGTATGGTAACATTTCGCCTTGTAGGTCGCTTTAAATATTTGGTAGCTCTCCAAAGGCTGTATTCGTAGTCTTTCGCGTTAGTGCGCGGCCACGCACACGGCTGAGCGATGAGCGACGAAATTAAAACATATGAAATGCCATTGAAGTGGCCACACAGTAAGCGATGAGCGACTGAGCGATTTCTCTGAGACTGAGCGACGTCGCTTAACAATTAAAACATGTTCTAATTTTCAGTTGACTGCTGAGCGACGAACAGAAAGAATGGACAAATTTTGCATTGAAATGCTTATTTCTGAGATGCAAAGCTACCCGGTTTTGTGGCAGGATAGCCACAAAGACTTCAAAAATAAAAATATCACTGACAACATATGGAAAAAACTGGGAGAAATATGTGGTTGTTCTGGAGAGTGTTTCTTTTATTCATAAAAAAAATTGATTGTTAACATATTAACATGTTAAAATTAAAATTTTAAGTGGAATTTAATGTCCAAAGATTGTATAGACATACGTAGATATTGAAAGAATCTATCTGGAAATTTACGTAGATTTTGATATAAATGATTAAATTCACCGAACCTCCATCTTGTTTGGTTTATAGGATGAACACCATACTTTCTTTTTTTATACGCAGCAAGATTCTATAAACATGATATCTATTTTCAAGCAGTAATATACGCTGTACAGCCCTTGACAACGGCATTTTAGCAACTAATCGCTCAACAGCAGTCGCTCAGTAAAAAGCCATACGTCGCTCAGCCGCTCATCGCTCAGTCGTTTACTGCGTGGCTGCGGCCTTAGGATCCAGACTTTTGAGAAACTCTGCAGTTGCTTCATTTCTTATTTCATGTAAGCGTTTTTTAAGTTGGTTTGATGCTGTATTGTACCTTGTTTTATCTATTGGACACCTACTGGTTTGCCAAATTTTCCGAAGCTTTCGCTTGTTACTTATAAGGTTCCTAAGCTCAGCTGATATAAGAACAGTATTCGCTGCCATAGTTTTGGCTGGTGCAGTACTCCTCATACCTCCTTCGTGAATGATGTTTGTAAATGTTTCCACAGCCATATCCACTTCTAAATCAGTTTTGAGAGAAATATTTGTATTTAGTTTGGCATCTATCTAATCTTGAAATAGCAAAATATTTGTCCTAGGTGTGACAATTTTATATTTATTTGAGAGTGCTGGAAGAGCAGTGCCATAAGTAATTATTATAGGCGAATGGTCTGAGCTTAGATCATAGTTGTCAGAAATATTCAGATGATGTCGTGGTACTCCAAAATAAACTGCAAAATCCAAAATATCTGGTATTTTGCGGGAGTCTGATGGCCAATACGTTGGTTTCCCCGTAGATATTGTTGAAAAATTTTTGGTATTTATGCATTTATACAGCTCCCTTCCCTTGGGATTTGCCAATCTTGATCCCCACCAAGGATGCTTGTCATTATAATCACTGCCAGCAATAAACCTACAGCCAAGTTTTCTAAAAAATTGCAATAGTCTTGTTCTTTGAAACAAAATCATGGTGGAAAATACACTGAGCAACAGTAATATTAAATGACATGCATTTAACATTGATGCAAGCGGCCTGTATAGCGTTTTCATTTATTATTTCCATGATATTATATTTAAGCCCGCTTTTTATTAATATTGCAGAGCTGCCATGAGCTCTATTATCTGGATGATTTGCAACAATTAGATTATATCCATGAATTTTAAAGTGTGACCTATTTGTAAAATGAGTTTCTGATATCAAAAATATATCAACGTAATTAAATTTGAGGAGAAGTTTTACTTCTTCTGTATGGTTGGAAAGCCCATTCGCATTCCATATAGCAATTGGAATATCTACTTGCATATTTTTGATATTTACACAGATATCATGTTGAGGAGATTGCTTGTTAATTCAAATTGTTTTGCTAATAAAGCTTCGATTCTTTCGAAAGGATCCGCGTTTTTTAAATTTCTATTTTCGCGTAGTATCTGTGCATAAGTTGGGCAGCTACTCCTATTGTTAAAATCATTTGTCCTTTAAGAAGTTGAAACATTATGCTCCTGAGGAGCTTTACTTGATTGCTGACTACAGAAACGATTATTAGGCTTCTGCTTTGCAACTAATTCTTGATAAATTGTGCAGCCCTTATAGCTAGCAGCATGATCTTGTAAGCAATTAACACATTTGGCAGGTAAATTCTTGTCTTTCTGACACTCTGTGGTTGGATGGCACATAGAACATTTAACGCATCTAAATGTCTTTGTACAATGGTATGTCCATATTCTTGACATCGAAAGAATTGTACTATATCAGTTACTTTCCTGGGAGGCTCTACTTTAATAACTGCATTTCTTAAGTATTTCAGATTATATTTTTCCGCATTGTTGTTGTTCGGTTCAAGATAAAAAATATATTTAATGGATGCTTAGTAATGCGACTCCTAATATTGCTAATATTCCTGATATGTCCTAACTCTTCAATTTCACTTTTAATTGAGTCAATTGGTGTAGAGAAATGTAGACTTTTAACTACAACTCTAAAAGAGCGCTCTTGTTTTAACTGATATGTGTGAAATAAAACCTCGTCTTTCTTAAGTGTTGTTGTAATATTTCTATAAGTATCCACGGATTTAATCATAACGCGTAATTGACTATATCGTTGTGACTTATATGTAAAATCTTCTTTGGCAACAGTTTTCGATATGTAATTTAGCATACCCTTAATATCATTAATGTTAGCCAGTATTATTGGCGGAGGCTTGGAGTAGTATTTCGCTCAGTTGATTCATCTTTCTCTTTTTGTGCTTTCTTTACAGCATTTCCAGTCTCCTCTTTATCCTCCTCTGTCTCCACTCTGCTATAAAGAATCGCAAATCGATTTGAATTGTTGGACGTTCCAGCTGTTGGGTCTAACAATAGTTTTTTCTTTGAAATGTTTGGTGAGCTGTAAATAGGCCGTTTGTTTGTCTTTTTTGTCTCAATTCTTTGCCAATCCATAACAGTCCTTACCCTGGTTCTAAGCTACCTCTCCACCAAAACGGTTCAGCCGTTCTTGAGTTATAAATGGTGTAACTAACACAACTTCCTTTTATATATATGTACTAGCTTTTCACCCGCGGCTTCGCCCGCAGTGGAGCCATTAAATAAGTATGAGAGATAAAGGGTAAGGGTATAATAATATAAATGAGTCAAAATGATAACTAAATTTTATTGCTTGGCTGAGATCAACAATTTTTAAAAATTACTACAGACAATGAAGTTTCAACACCTTAAAATATTCTTATTTCACCCTAACAAAAATAAATAATTTTTAACTCTAACTTAATAACTTAAAAAAAAATAAAATACAAAGTATTAATCTAGGATATTTTTGTTGATTAATTCTGGGCATTAGATACACGTGAACAGAGAAGCATGGATTTTCTAAATGCACTCCTGCTACCTGTAATGTTTGTCCTTGTGCCTTGTTTATAGTAACAGCAAAGCTAAGCTTGACGGGAAACTGAACCCTTTTCAATTTGAATGGAATGTCCGTGGGAATAATTGGTATCCGAGGTATTATAACACTATTTCCCTTACCGACACCTGTTAAAATAGTTGCACCAAGTATGCTCTGTCCCAATTTTGTTATCCGAAGCTTTGTTCCATTACATAGCCGAGGAGCATCTAGATTTCGCATAAGCATTACTGATACATTTCAATTTAAGTTTATGTGACGGTACACCCGATAGTTCAAGTGAATTTAAAAACTCCACAGGATATGAAGTACTTGGTTCCGTACCTATAATTGTATCCATTCACAAATATTCCTTCATTTCTCCTTGAACCTCGTTTAAAATGTCAGTGTTGATCCTATTAACAATTTCATTTCTTGGTGCTAATATTGCTCTTGCACACAACTACTGATCACTACACAAATTTTGTTGCAATTCCGGAAAAACATTAGCAATGAGATCCACATTCTACTAAATTATAAAATTCTCTTGACAGTAATATTACTGTCTTCAACGTCAACATCTAAACAACCATCACCAATTTTCAACAACATTTCTGCGTAAAGTTCTGAATCCACATCATTATGAAGATGCACTCTCATATTCGTTTTCAGGCGGAGTTTTTCAACTATCGACCATAAGCGTTTATTGCACTCTTGAATTTCATATGCTTGTATCCCCCTCTGAATCACTGGGAGGGTTTGACGGAAATCACCAGCCAATAAAACTACCATACCCCCCATTATATCTATACTATCTCGTAAGTCTTGGAGGGTCCGGTTTAAAGCTTCTATAGCCTTCTTATGAGACATTATACTTTCATCCCACACTAAAAGCTTGCATTCTCGCAGCATTTACCTCGTGAACTATTTTTACTAAAATTGCAGATGGGCGAATCTTCATGTGCCAAATTCAATGGCAATTTTAAAACGGAAAGAGCCATACGACCGCGTTTATTAGCGTCGCGGCAATACCTGACTAAGCTACAGCAACTGGTCTTCTTTTTTGGTCTTTTCTGACGGACATTAATAATAAGTTAAGCAAAAACGTTTTTTCAGTTCCTCCTGGTGCGTCAAGAAAGAAGAGTCCACCACTGCCGGAGTCTGTTTTACGTAAAACTTGATGGAAAACATCATTTTGCTCTGGAAATAATTGAGGGACTAATTCTGTCACTTGATGTTGCAGTGCTATGAAAGCATAATCTAGCTCTCGTGCAATTTCATTATCAAAATCATCCATATTGTCTCGTCGAGGGCTTGACATTCCAAAATAATCTAATTTTTTTTCCAATCATCGTAAAAACTTTGTTTTCGATTATAATTAGCGTTTTATTGTAGACATGTTCATTGAAAGTAATATCTGTGTGTATTTGCTGCAGGTGAGGTAAAATATCTTCAGCCATGTATTCTTTGTACTTATCCCAAAGAGTTTTATGGTTAGAAAGACCGCAAGAAGATAAAAGCGTAAATTTCGTTTCGTCCCAATGATTGTAATTTTCTAACAGTCGCCGAGCTTCACATGCTTCTCTTTATGTTTGACATTCCTGACCATTGACAATTTTAAGTTCTGTAAAGCTAATTGGACCTCTAACATGATGCAACAACATGCGCAGACAAAAGCATTAAAAATTCGTAACATGTACGGTGTAGACACGACCAAGAGCATCGGATGCCTTAACTCCAGGATGGTTTTGAACTGATGTACCATGAATACGACGACGCCATTCTTTTTTTGAATTGTTCCATGTTTAATAACGGGGAACCTCAGAGTACAATAATGTCTTTGCAAAAGTATCATTGTGACAAAGGTGAAAAAAGGCAGTCAGCGTTGTCTTAGGAGGAGATAAAATCCTGTCTCGAAAGGTATTTTCATCAAAAAAGACACGCTGTCCGTTTTCTAAGTGTACTGCAAGATGTGTAACAGTGGGATATCTTTCATGTAATGGAAAGCCAAGAAATGGCGGCTTCTTCATTGCTACTGACATATCTTCCAGCTTGATAAGTTTGTATTTCATTGAGGTCCTGTACAGCACCTTCATTACGCAGATTGAAGATCGCCTGATCGCTTCCTTCATTGATATACTTGCAAATATATTTAATTGCACGCACAGAATTGCAAGCTTCAACATTAATGTGGGCGTTGAATAATTTATACAAAATCGGGGAATATGGCACTACCCAGCTATTATCAAGCTCTTTATGTCCCCACTGCTAGTACGAATGTTAACTTGTTTACCACCAACAGCAAGCGCCCTACGTCTGTATAACAGGTAACCCTTATCACTGTAAACTGTTTCTTTTATCATTTCTCGAGGATACTTTTTTGTACACTTTCCATTTTCATGCAAGGTGATACTGGATTGCGAGCTCCACAGGGACCGTGTATCATATTTTTTAATAACCGTCATACAGAGTTTTATTTTCTTCTGTATCTGGAATTTCAGCGCAAATTATGTTGTCAATTTGATTAGGAAGTATTTTCTACTTTAGCCAAATTAATATGTGCACATGTGGTAGACCTCGTTTTTGCGATTCAATAGAGTACGTATGGCACTGGACGTCTCCAAATATTTTTCCTTTTGTTACGACGTTCACTAAGTTTCGGGCCTTTAATCGAAACACGCGGGCAATTATGTCATGTCGTTCAGTGGCCTTTTGCCCAGACATAAGCTCTTGACTTATATCCTGCCACGAAGGATTACAGGTAAGCTACGAAGTTCGTACATAAAAAAATGCGTCTTGCGTGTACTCATGGAAATAACGGGGACTGTTCACAAAATTGGACGGCAAAATAACCATTTTGCCAATGCGTTAGGTCTGATATTATTGTCTGCGATAATCGCATCTTGTAAATGTATATAATTTTCAGCTCGTAATTTTTTCTGGTTTAGAGAAATGTGACGAAGACGTTCGCTCTCTTCTTTAATATACATACATATCTACCAAGAATTGATGGAAAAGTTGACTTGTACGCAAAAGAAGGTTGAAGTCATGCTCTCGAAGCATCATGTAATACGCATAAAAGTCCATGCAGGAAACTTTTTTTATTTTGAATTGGTTGTCCCGTTGTTGGATTAATGACTGGAATATTAGAATGATATCCAGATTCTCCTTTACTTAAAGTTAATAGGTACTGAAAAGCATTATAGAATCTATGAGTATCGGCTACACGCTTGAGCGTATTGTCATGTGCCCGTAGTACTATGTCTCGTGGAGAGCTCGGGTCACCAGTGACCAAAACAGCAACTTCATTGACCATCGGCGCATTATAACGCCTTTCACGTTCGCCACGTTGAGTTCGATCATCATGAATGATAACTTTGTAGTTGTCTGAAGGTCAGTTGCTCTTTTAAAGATTTTTACCAAGGCATTGTAACTGTGTAATATTCGTTGAATTTCCAATACCGTTTATCTTCCTAATCCTTCAATATATTGGCAACGACGATTTACTTCATTTTGTTCATCACTCATAAAGTATACCTGCATAAATTTATGCTGATCATCATCTCCTAGAAATAGCGATCCAATTTGATTAAATACATATCTGTCCTTGTACAGTAAAAGTTGGTGAAAACCCGGGCATTTTTATCACTTTATCAACTCCAAAGGATGTCATTTGAAAGCAAGAGTTATACTTTCTTATTTTTCTTAGAAATTGCTTTGACTCATCTGTAACATTTAATAATAAAGATTTCAAAGGATCTTTTGGTTCACCAAGTAATGGAAATGAAACTTTACCCCCGGAACAGCATATTCCAGCAGTTTCATCTTTCCATTTAAAAGCATCGCAGTACTGACATTTTTTATTCATTGAGCCAATAACAAAAAAGAATTGATTGTGATATTCATAGGAAGGATAATATTGAAACCCAGTACCATTAAACACAGCCATGAAATTTCGGCGGCGCGTGGTCTGCATCTCTGCATTATGAATTCTTCTCAACTGCGATTGTTCTGGTGTTTCTATCGCTCTTCTAGTTGTCTGCTAGTGCAGCTTGTCTTTCTAAACGAACTCACACATTTTGGATATACCAGATTTCCGCTTTCGAGGCATTTTCTAAGGAAAGCAGAGTAATAATTAACATCAGCGAGTAAGATCTAAAATAATAAAGTGACAGCTAACCACCAAAAATTGTAATATATTTATACTGCATGTAACGACAGAAAAAAATAACAATAAGTGTAGAAAAATTATAAACAGTTGAAACCATATTCAATTGAATTAGATATTGTCGTTACCGCCGGTAATGCAGTCGGACGGTATTACAGTATTCATTGTTGAAACTTCATTACTGTAATGCTAGATGGTGTTGCAGTAGCTAAATTTGATGAATTTTTGTTTTTTTTATCTTTCTTAAAATTTTTTTTTTTTGATACAAAGTACTCTATTTTACTTCTTATACCTTCAGGAGTACATATATGTACAAAGTTTCATGAGGGTCGGTTAAGTAGTTTTTGCGTTAAAGCGTACCAAACAAACTTACATTCGCATTTATAATATACGTATTAGTATGAAAAATATCATATAAGTATGTAGATAGATGGGAGGTTTTGTTATTGTTTTTATTATTGTTTTTTTTTTTTAAGAAATGAAATATTCAAATATTACTCCGCACATGAATTTTGAACAAATGCTTACGATTTGAAATATAATTTTTGTATTTATGAGTTGTATTGGATTCTAACATAAAGAGATAAAAGGTATCCTATGTCCTTACCCTGGTTCTAAGCTACCTCCGCACCAATTTTCAGCCTAATCGGTTCAACCCTTCTTTAGTTATAAATGGTGTAACTAACACAACTTTCTTTATATTCTTCAATACGTTATATCTACTCTCCTGACTGTTTCACTCGCCCTGCGTCAGCTGTTCGATTGCTTTCACATAATGAATGTATAAATACGACCGACAGCAGTGGCTTGGTCCCAAAAGCAAAAAGCAAAGTTTTCTCATAAAATTCCGCAATGAAACCATTACAAAATTAAAAATAGCAATAAATATAACAGCATGTAATAAAAGAAAAAAATACAAAATTTGAAAAATTGAAATACAACTTTTACTCACACACTTAATTTGAAAATTTTCCATCATCGTCGTGTTGTCGCCGTCTTGCTAGGCTCTTTCTTGGTCTTTGAAGCCATCGACAGGATATTATTACGAATTCGTATTCTTATTTTATGTGTATGCAATGAGGCATGCAACATAAATGTGGTAAAGTTAGTTCAACTATATTCATATATAAAATGAAGTATGTTTGTATGTACATATATAAACTTATATGTATATATATAACTCGCGTTTCTTTGTAAATCGGTTAATGTTTCTAATTTGTGTGTGCAATGTCAATTACGATACATTTGAAAGTTTGCGGCTTAAAAAGTTGTTACATTTATTTAGATAAAAGAAAAGATTATTGAAATTCAAGAGTCAAGAAGTTTTCAGATTTTATTGTATATTTAGATGCTGAAAAATACTCTTCCAATTAAGTTGTACTCACATATACTGAACTCCGTCCAACAGCTCTGTAAAAATCCATGTTTATTTGGTTTTTAAGACGTTTTGCTGTTTAAATTTGCTCGGGGAAACAAAATGAACTTCAGGCTCTAGTTCTTTAAGCACGGACTCGGTAGACCTCGATAATTCTTATGTATAATTGAAATATAATATTTAATGTCTCGCCTGCGTTACCAAGCTTTTCTTCCTTTACTTCTTTTAATACGGGCTAACCGAAGGGTACCACAACAAGAATCCAACTGAGTATTTACAAACGGCCTAACCGTCAACCCGAGTAGAACTGAAATTTTTTTTTTTTTCCAGAAGGTAGAAGACCCAGACGTTTCTCTCTTCTCATTCGGCGGCTCATGTCTTCAGCCTGTAGATAAGTTGAAATACCTGCCAAATATTGAAAAGACAGAAGCATGGTCTGTGCCTTAGAATGCATACTAAGAGTGGCTCTCATCGGTATCTCCGATGCTCTACGGACTATACCAACAATAGCACTTAATGTCAATTTAATCATAGCACCCATGGACATTGCCGGCAGGTACATTGCTAAGAGATGTTCTCTAATTATTCAGGGAATCTGAAGGGGTCCGGACACGGACCTTCAACTGTATTCAGAAAAAACTTGGATGACTGCGTCATAGAGACTACTCGTTGCGGTTTTTTCTCCCCTCACATATATAAGTGGATGTTAGTTTTTGGTTAAATTTTGTTGAAGGAACGACTCTGTCTAATAAATTGATAATACTAAGACATTTTAATTTGAAGTTAGAAACATCCAGCACTAAGTTACGAGGTTGGTATAAGTCAACCATATTCTCTGATAGCTGCCAAAGTGCCGACTACTCTTCTTCTCCATAGCAACCATTCCCTAAGGCATCTCATTCATACCATTTCAACTTTTTACTGTCGAAAGTCTTACATGTGTTTTAATTCAATTTTATACAACCGCCAGCTGTGTCCCATAGCCTAAAACAACAACTACGCTTTCTAACACTGTTTTGATGCAAAGTTCAATCACCGTTACCTAATAAGAGCTGACCAATTGAAAAAAAAAAAAAAAACAAAAAACACACAAAATTGAGAAGTAGTGAAAGGAGATGACACACAGCCGAACGTGAAAACGTCCCTTGCTGTGGGCAATTTTCAATTCTCCACTCAAGCACAGATACACTCACGAACTAATTGACTTTTTGACTGTTCGCCTGGATGTTTGTCACCGACTTTTGCCGGTTTATGTAAATGAATGGAAGAGTAACTACGAAGGCTATTTCGATTTCTGATACAAATTGATTTTTGTGCTTTGCGTGCCTCAGTGCTACCGGCGCTTTCTACATGCTTTCGCTTCACACGCTTTTTACCAGTGGAGAAAGGCAGTAGCAGTGGCGTTACGTGTCACTTCCATACTGGACTTTTAGAGTACTAATAGTTCTACAGCTATTTATTTATCAATGGTGCACTTGCAGATTTTGGGTACTTTGTGTGTTTGTGTTTTGCGTATTTTGCATCGGAAATGACACGCAGAGCTGGTGATAAATTTGCAAAATAATGCTCGTGACAGTGGCGTCGATGAGTGGAACTTGTGTTGGATTTTCACAACGCGAAAAACAGCTGCATCCATATTACTTACCCAAGATATACTAAGAACATTTTGGGTTTCGGTTAGGTTAGGCTGGCTCTCACGCCATAGACCCACAGGTCCTTCATAATGTCAGGGGAATAGTCGTCAAAGCTTTCTGAGAAGTTTAGTTTCTTCTTTATTCTCATAGACACCGCTTACGCGATTATAGCCGAGTTAACAACAGCGCGCCGTTCTTTTTTTTTAATTACGCTACGTGGTGCCAATTGGATATTCCAAACGAAGCCATGTCCTTCTCCATCTGGTCCTTCCAACGGAGTGGAGGTCTTCCTCTTCCTCTGGTTCCCCCGGCGGCTACTCCGTCGAATACTTTCAGAGCTGGAGTGTTTTCGTCCATTCGGAAAACATGGCCTATGTCAATATCGTCATATATCTCATACAGCTGATCGTTCCAACGTGGCCAACGCGCAAAGGACCATAAATCTTCCGCAGAACTTTTCTCTCGAATACTCGTAACGTCGACTTATCAGTTGTTGTCATCGTTCAAGCCTGTGCACCATATAGCAGGACGGGAATCATGAGTGACTAATAGAGTTTCGTTTTTGTTCGTCGGGACTTTGCTTTTCAAATGGCTACTCAGTCCGAAGTAGCACCTGTTGGCAAGAGTTATCCTGCGTTGGATTTCCCGGCTGACATTGTTGGTGGTGTTTACACTGGTTCCAAGATAAACGAAATTATCTACAACTTCAAAGTTATGACTGTCAACAGTGATGTGAGAGCCAAGTCGCGAGTGCTACCACTTAATGCGATATTTCGTCTTGCCCTCGTTCACTGCCAGACTCATTTGCTTAGCTTCCTTGTCCAGTCTGGAGAAAGCAGAAGCCTGTTGTTGATATCTGGTCGGCAGTCAGTTTTCTCTCCGCTGCGTCACGGCACTCCTCGTCGTACCAGCTTTTCGTTTGCATTTTCCTAAAACCAGTGGTTTCGATTGCAGCTGTACGTAAGGAGTTTGAAATGCCGTTCCACAGTTCCCTTATACCGAGTTGTTGACGAGTGCTCTCAGAGAGCAGGAGTGCAAGCCGAGTAGAAAATCGATCTGCTATCTGTTGTTAATACAGCTTCTCGACGTTAAACCTTCCTTGTGTTTGTTGACGTGCGTTTTATGCTGCACAGAAGCGGGTGCGAATCTTGGCTGCAACAAGATAGTGGTCCGAGTCGATGTTAGGCCATCGGAGCGCACGCACATCCAAAACATTGGAGACGTGTCTTCCGTCTATCACAACATGATCGATCTGGTTGGTAGTTTTTCGATCCGGAGACGGACAGGTAGCTTGATGAATCTTCTTATGCTGGAATCTAGTACTACAGATAACCATATTTCGAGCCCCGGCGGAGTCAATCAGCCTCAACCCATTTGGGATGTTTCGTCGTGGAGGCTGAATTTACCGACCGTAGTGCCAAAGACACCTTCTTTGCCCACCCTGGCGTTAAAGTCGCCAAGCACGATTTTGACATCGTGGCGGGGGCAGCTTTCATAAGCGCGCTCCAAGCGCTCATACAAGGCATCTTTGGTCACATCGTCCTTCTCTTCCGTTGATGCGTGGGCGCAGATTAGCGACATGTTGAAGAACTTCGCTTCGTTCATCTACCGGGGTGAATGACAGTACTCGGCGACGGAGACTCTCTCCCACCGCGAGTCCCACACCAAATTTGCGCTCCTCTATATGGCTACTGTATTAAATGCCACAAGGACCTACTCGCATTTCTTGGACAATGGTAATGTCAGCCTTTATTTTCACGAGGAATTAACCAGCTAGGCAGCGGCACCTTCCCAATTAAGGGACCGGCCATTCCAAGGCATGCCCTCAAGTCGTAGTAGTAAAATGGGTGTTTCGCATTCTCACTTTAGTTCGCCTTCAAACGGATGTTCTTAGGCTACCCAGAGGATACTTGGTCAAAGACCGGAAGTCGTGAGCTGCTTGCGCCATATGAAAATGAATCGTTTCTGGCCACTCCCAAGTGAATGGCGATCAGAGAACTTTCCATGAACTTCTACACATTACTACATCCATTTAGTAGAGATTTTATATCTAATTATGTTACTTCATCCAGTCCATTGAACTCTAATGATCCTAGATTTATAATATTGATTCTAGGTAATGTCAGCAGAAGTAGAAGAGATGTTTTAACGTCTCGCTCATGGCTACTTCCTTGCTCATCCGTCGCGATAGTAAAACCTTGACGTTTGTTCTTTCCGTTCCTTTGCGTATGCACTTGGCGATCATGCACACCCTAAAGGTAGTCCATCTCGCCCTGATCCGTCTGGCAGGATTTCAAGCGGATGCCTTTTTTGGCAATCTCACCCTTCTGAACTGGAATTTAGTCAAAAGCAATCATAGAACTCTGAAGAGAGTGCTGGGCTTTTTTATTAATACAAAGCTAAGATCAAATGGATATAAGCAGAGATTCAAAGAGGTTAAATCAAGAAAGCTTTGATTACATCATTCCATTGGTCGTCATCTATATTTCTTTGGAAGGACTACATTAATGATTCAACTACGATCGTCATAGTTTTGGAAGTTCAAAAATTCATTCTTCTTCTTAATTGGCGTAGACACCGCTTACGCGATTATAGCCGAGTTAACAACAGCGCGCCAGTCGTTTCTTCTTTTCGCTACGTGGCGCCAGTTGGATATTCCAAGCGAAGTCAGGTCCTTCTCCATTTTGTCCTTCCAACGGAGTGGAGGTCTTCCTCCTCCTCTGCTTCCCCCGGCGGGTACTGCGTCGAATACTTTCAGAGCTGGAGTGTTTTCGCTCATTCGGCCGACATGACCTAGCCAGCGTAGCCGCTGCCTTTTAATTCGCTGAACTATGTCAGTGTCGTCGTATATCTCGTACAGCTCATCGTTCCATCGAATGCGATATTCGCCGTGGCCAATGCGCAAAGGACCATAAATCTTCCGCAGAATTTTTCTCTCGAAAACTTGTAACGTCGACTCATCGGTTGTTGTCATCGCCCAAGCCTCTGCACCATACAGTAGGGCGGGAATTATGAGCGACTTATAGAGTTTAGCTTTTGTTCGTCGAGAGAGGACTTTACTTTTCAATTGCCTACTCAGTCCGAAGTAGCACCTGTTGGCAAGAGCAATCCTGCGTTGGATTTCCAGGCTGACATTGTTGGTGGTGTTAATGCTGGTTCCTAAATAGACGAAATTATCTACAACTTCAAAGTTATGACTGTCAACAGTGACGTGAGAGCCAAGTCGCGAGTGCGACGACAGTTTGTTTGATGACAGGAGATATTTCGTTTTGCCCTCGTTCACTGCCAGACCCATTTTCTGTGCTTCTTTGTCCAGCCTGGAGAAAGCAGAACTAACGGCGCGGGTGTTGAGGCCGATGATATCAATATTGTCGGCATACGCCAGCAGCTGTACACTCTTATAGAAGATGGTACCTTCTCTGTTTAGTTCTGCAGCTCGAACTATTTTCTCCAGAAGCAGGTTGAAGAAGTCGCACGATAGGGTGTCGCCTTGTCTGAAACCTCGTTTGGTATCGAACGGCTCGGAGAGGTCCTTCCCGATCCTGACGGAGCTTTTGGTGTTACACAACGGTAATTTACACAGCAGTATTAGTTTTGCGGGGATACCACATTCAGACATTGCGGCATAAAGGCAGCTCCTTTTCGTGCTGTCGAAAGCAGCTTTGAAATCGACGAAGAGGTGGTGTGTGTCAATTCTCCTTTCACGGGTATTTTCCAAGATTTGGCGCATGGTGAATATCTGGTCGGTTGTTGATTTTCCAGGTCTGAAACCACACTGATAAGGTCCAATCCGTTTGTTGACGGTGGGCTTTAATCTTTCACACAATACGCTCGATAGAACCTTATATGCGATGTTGAGGAGGCTAATCCCACGGTAGTTGGCGCAGATTGTGGGGTCTCCTTTTTTATGGATTGGGCATAGCACACTTAAATTCCAATCGTTGGGCATGCTTTCGTCCGACCATATTTTACAAAGAAGCTGATGCATGCTCCTATTAGTTCTTCGCCGCCGTGTTTGAATAGCTCGGCCGGTAGTCCGTCGGCCCTTGTCGCTTTGTTGCTTTTGAGTCGGGCAATTGCTATTCGAACTTCATCGTGGTCGGGCAATGGAACGTCTGCTCCATCGTCATCGATTGGGGAATCGGGTTCTCCTTCTCCTGTTGTTGTGCGTTCACTGCCATTCAGCAGGCTGGAGAAGTGTTCCCTCCTTAATTTAAGTATGCTCTGGGCATCAGTGACTAGATCAACTTTGGGAGTTCTACAAGTGTATGCTCCGGTCTTGAAACCTTCTGTAAGCCGAAGCATTTTTTCGTAGAATTTTCGAGCATTACCCCTGTCCGCCAGCTTATCAAGCTCTTCGTACCCACGCATTTCAGCCTCTTTCTTCTTCTGTCTGCAAATGCGTCTCGCTTCCCTCTTCAACTCTCGGTATCTATCCCATCCCGCACGTGTAGTGGTCGATCGTAACGTTGCGAGGTAGGCAGCCTGTAGGCACTCCTCGTCGTACCAGCTGTTCTTTTGCACTTTCCGAAAACCAATGGTTTCGGTTGCAGCTGTACGTAAGGAATTTGTAATGCCGTCCCACAGTTCCCTTATACCGAGTTGTTGACGAGTGCTCTCAGGGAGCAGGAGTGCAAGCCGAGTAGAAAATCATTCGGCAGTCTGTTGGGATTGCAGCTTCTCGACGTCGAACCTTCCTTGTGTTTGTTGGCGTGCGTTTTTTGCTGCACAGAGGCGGGTGCGAGTCTTGGCTGCAACAAGATAGTGGTCCGAGTCGATGTTAGGACCTCGGAGCGCACGCACATCTAAAACACTGGAGACGTGTCTTCCGTCTATCACAACATGACCGATCTGGTTGGTAGTTTTTCGATCCGGAGACGGACAGGTATCTTGATGAATCTTCTTATGCTGGAATCTAGTACTACAGATAACCATATTTCGGGCCCCGGCGAAGTCAATCAGCCTCAACCCATTTGGGGATGTTTCGTCGTGGAGGCTGAATTTATCGACCGTAGTGCCAAATATAGCGATATGTTGAAGAACCTCGCTTTGATGCGGATTGTGGCTAGACGTTCATTCACCGGAGTGAATGATAGTAATCGGCGACGGAGTCTCTCTCCCACCACGAATCCAACACCAAACTTGCGCTCTTTTATATGGCCACTGTAGTAAATGTCACAAGGACCTACTCGTCTCTGTCGGTGTCCCGTCCATCGCATTTCTTGCATGGCGGTGATGTCAGCCTTTATTTTTGCGAGGACATCAACCAGCTGGGCAGCGGCACCTTCCCAATTAAGGGTCCGGACATTCCAGGTGCATGCCTTCAAATCGTAGTCCTTATTTCGTTTGCCATGGTCGTCATCAAAAGAGGGGTCTCTCATCCGAGCATTGTTGCTTCCTTTCATTGGGGGTGTTGGGTTATATTGGCAATATACATTTTTTGTATTGCTATTTTTGCACTTTTGCTGCAAAGTGACGCTCAGGACTCCGCCAACCGGCCAGCAGACGCCAAAGTGGTTGTCAAAAAAACAAAAAAAGTGAGTTGTGCGGCGGACCGTTGCTTCAAAGCGATTTTAAGTAATACTTTGTGTTGAAAGCACGCTTTTTGTACCAAAAAAAAAACATGGCAACACGCAGCTGTTGGCATTTGCCTCCAAAAGGCGAAGAAAAACAGCCAACAAGCGAAATATGAAATGGGGTGAGTGCGAAAGCAAACAGATTTGCATAAAAGCAACCAACTTCCATTTGGCAATGCCTCGCGCTGCGCAAATAGATTTTAGTGACTCTGTGTAATGCGTGCTTAGAGTGGACCGGAATAGGGGAAATAGTACGACAATGGCCGGCGGCTATAGATTTCATGTCAACATACCAAGTGTAATGAGATACAGGAAATTGATTTCCTGCACTTTGGGGGGCGATTATGTACTATATACATTTATGTTGGTTAGGGTGGTGTATTGGATTAAGGGGGGTTCAGGCGGTCGGTCATTGATTTATCATGATCATTATGATCGATTGCTAGTGTCGCGAGTGAGTTCTTTGAGTTGAACAGTTCGAATCAGCAGCGCGATTGTTCATCTAAAATGATTTATATATTTTGGTAAGGTTTAAGAGTTATCGAGAGGGTATATTTTGATAATTGAAAAGTGGGAGGTCATTTGGTAGCGGTTAAATCCACGGAATAAATTTTTTAACTAAGTTGAATAATAGTTAAATCTGTATCGAAGCAACTTAATCTATACCTATAGAAAAGCTGTTCTTATGGATAGACTTTAACCATGATGAATAGGACAAACATGGATGGATCTAGAAATATATTGTTATCTGCAATGGTTTCTCTCAATCGCAGCAAAGATTCGTTACGGTCGAAGAAAGTTTCATACCAGAATGAATTCTTTGTGACCTTCAAATATGTGTTTTTCACCACTAATTTTCTCAAAGTTTAATCGGCGTAGTCGTTAACTTAATAGAAACTGCAAAAAGTACTGAGCAGCAGGTTTTTTTAAGAGTTCATAAACATATTTAAAGACTACAGCCTCTATGCAACTCTACTCGAAAGAAATTAATCTATCGAACAAAGTTGTAGTGAAGTCGGAGTTTAGGTATGTATTCCGCACATGAGAAATATTCTTGGGTCGGACTCATTTTCCAAGTAAAAAGGAAGTTCTATTGCTCCTCTATAGGAATTAGCAAAGATTCGAGCGTGTGCTAAGCAGAAAAATGTCTTTTAAAGAAGTTCAAGAGCTGTTCGGATGCGGCTTAAAATTGGAAACTCCCAGTTCCCAACTTTAACTGTCAGTTAACCTCAAAATAGGAGAAGGCGCTCGCATAAATCTCTACTGAAGTAAGACCTACCAAACCTTTATTATTGTTTTTATTTAGACAACTAACTCGATACACTTGTTTATACCATTGAAACCACGCAACGTCTCCACTTTCATTTGCAGCCAAAAATTTCTGTAACGAACTTGAAAATTAACTCTAATGTATTTAGACATTTATTCATTCATCTCAAAGCAAGTTTGATGTTTTACATCCAATAAGTTTTACGCCTCAGAACTGCCTGCAACTTTGAACTCCAACCAAGTCGACAAGCGCAGGCGGCAAACGCAGACCAAGAATCTAACCAAAGCTGCAAACAAGCGGCAAAGGTTGGATGAGAAGCGCTAGCTTGAAGTTTCTTCGATTCGTCGACAGCGTTTGACGGTGTGAAAAGAGTTTTCTGCTTTAATTCAACATCTTTTTGCGAAAGTGCAGGAGGGAGAGAGCAGCTGCAGAGTTGCATTAAGCTGCCTGCCAAAGCCCTTAACATACAGAAACACAATGCAAAAAACAACAAAGTACTAATAGAGGCAAGAGAAAAAATAGATTGGAATGCAACAGTCTTTAGAGACGATCTGCCAGTGTGGAATATGGGAAGTGGTTGTTGTTTGGGAGGAGTCGCGCGCATGCATCAGCAGATGATGTGGAAATATCAAACAAGTTGTTTTCGCATGCAAAAAGGTTTTCAATATTCTTGCTAACACCACGGAGCGGTACTAAAGGCAGCGGCAGGAGACAACTGAGCAAAGATTTCCATAGAAGTGACACGCGCCGGTTGTCACCGGAAGGGGAATATTGATGAAGTAGTTTACAGGGGCAAGCGGTTGCCGTTGCGTAGACGTGCATCAGAATTACAGGAACTCAATTTAGCGTACTGTTCACAGATATTTTGATCCCACTACATCCACTGGTATATAGAAAATCAATTTACAGGCAAATAGATAAGCAAGAGACAAGCAACAACATAGCAGCGGTGTCAAAAGAGACGGCAGGGGTACGTTGTGTAAGTGAAGAGTGTTGCAAGCGCGTGCAGGAGGAATGATAACAATGACATATTACATAGCTATCATTAGGAGGCACTAAATTCAGAGGAAGAAGGATAAAAGAAAAGTTAGCGAAATAATTGTTGGTGTGGAATTGAGCTAGTACTCGAATCAAAAAAACCCAAATTGAAAATACTCTCGAAAAAGTTAAACAGAGCTATTGCCTCATTTTACTTTTTTATAGTGATATTTAGTACAAAAGTTGGGCGACGACGAGATTGCGGGTTAGCTGCAGGTTTTATGGAAGGTGAAATCTTATGATCTTCATTACTACGTCGACATGGTACAGGATTAAAACTTTGACGGCTAGCTATATTGAAGAAAGTACTGCTGGAGATAGTTGGAAACGAAACATACTTCCATTACGGTAGAAAGATAAAATGAAGAAATTGTTTTACCAGTCAGCTCGTACCGTTAATTCTTTATTCCAATTCCACTTAAAAGCCAGTGTGTTATGATCCGAAAGGCAAGAGCTGAGAACTACCCTTCCGTCCGGGACGCCGTTTCATATAATTGGATCAGAGGTTATAATAAATTAAGTAATGGTTTTCAACAAAAATAAATTAATAGAAATTAGTTTGACTCGGTCTGTAAAGGACTAGTGACCTTAGAACGAAGAAGCGGATAATTGAAAAAGTGTATGGAAAGTGATTAAGGTGTCTTTAAATGAATAAAACATGGTTTGGAAGTGCCTTGATTCGGTCTTTCAGAGATCTGAGAAGTTAGGAGGAGTACAGATTAGACTTCAACTACTAATAAGCTAGTAGTTCCATGAGAATAGAAATAAATGACTTTGTACACTCTTTAAAGGTTGAGCTCTACTTAAAAAGAAGTAAATAAACAAAATCTTAACTCGTTCATATTCTGATCATAAAGCTTAGGATGAGTAAGGATCAGATTTTAATACTACCAAGATAGTGGCTCCAGAAAAATTCAAAAATATATGTAGTCCCTCTTTCAGTTTAGAACTTAGAGTTCTGAAGTCATCAGACATGAATGAAGTGAATGAAAGTCGATCGTGTGCCATTATACTGAATAAAATATAGTGTCTTGACTCCGTCTTTGAAGAACTAGAGAGGTTAAGGTTTCTGCTACTAATGAGATAGCAGATTTGTGTTCAATCTTAGAGTTGAGCTCTACTTAAAAGCAAAGTAGAGTAGTAGAGAATAAAATCTAAACTCGTTCTTATCCGGTTGTTCCTTTTTGAGTTGAGATTTACCTCAAATTAAATAGTTCTAGCCACCTGGGCTCGAAAAACGAAATCAGCTAAGATACACCCCTGAAACAGCAAATCTCCGCTAACATTGCGTACATTTTATTTCAATCAACACTCTTGAAAAGTTTTATATAACGGTGTTGCCGTATTTGCCAACTTCTTGAGATATTAAACATATTTACACAAACTCTTGTGTATCTTCAAATTCAATTTTTGCACTCGGTGCTGCAGGCCGTATGCACACTAATCAAATTTAGACAAACTTTACACTATACACACAAGTAACATATATGTACATATAATGCAACAATAACAATAATGCAATAAAAAACGACAAACTTTTTATTTTGCACATTTCACCATATTCGCTTGTAAATTAATAAAGCAAATTAAAGGATAAAAGTTTTTTCCATGTACATGCACTGAGATAGGTTAAAACACACGCACAGATAAATATGTAGGTATATATGTATGTATGTACATGCACCTACATAAATGTAACTTGCGCACGATTCTTTCATTCGCACAATTTGCATGGAGCAAATTGATTCAATGAAGCATTTCAAGGCTTATCGGCGAAAAGTGCAAGCACGGTGAAAAGAGGATGAGTGAGGTGAGGAGCGGCGATGCTATTTTATGTTGGAAGAAGACCACAGCACCGGAAGTTAGCAGTAGGAAGCCAGTCAGGCAGATTGTGGTAGTCAAAAGTTGAAGTGAGTAATCGTTGGCTTTCAAACGCGACGGCCGACGCGTGTGCAAATACAAAAAGGCTGATGCGCCGATTAAGCTTCTATTCAAAGCACATTAAACTTACATGTACATAGAGTCATGGCTGATAGTATTGTAGTATTGTATTGTAGTTATACGTGCTTAGCATTGCCACCCTGTTATACTGGTACTGGTACTGTAGTTCTGCCACCTGTATAGCGAGCGTTGTGTGTGTGTTGATTGCTGCCGCTGTCTCGTAGGTGTTGGCGGAAATTCCATCAGTGCTTTCCAGTCGGCAGCACTTTGTTTCTTTGGCGTTGTCGTTGCTGCTTAGTGGCCCTCTTTGTAACGGCGTTTTAACTTTGATTTGCATTTCTACTTTTATAAGACGGTGAGAGAGCATCCTTTAACATTATAGAAAAATAGTAACGCTTTCGAATATTCAAAGGTTCGTTAGAAAATCTGGCTTCATTGGGTGTAACTTTGCTGCATTTATAAATACAAACTGTTTCCGACTTTTCATTGTTATTATTTCAATATTTTCTGCTAAAAAGTGACAAAAATCCTTAAAATTCTAAATATTCCAAATTATTTAAATTACTTAAATGATAAACTGTTCTCATTTTATTAATTTGTGAGAAAAAATATTTGCATGCAACTCATATTTGTTTTAACATACTTGTCCTTTTTGTTAAATAAAAACTGTTCCCAATTATTAAAAACTATTGCTTATTTATAATTATTATAGTTTTAACGTTTTTGGTAATATATTCGTTAAAATGCTTAATAATTGAGTGTTTCCAATTTATTAACATGCAATTATAATTGTTACAGCTTTATGTGGGGTTTGCTTACAAGTTCATAAAAATTGCAATCTCTTTTAAAATGGTAAACCATTCTCATTGTTTTTTAAATATATTTCAGTTTACTACTAAGAGAAAAATTATTCTCAATTAATTAATTTTCTTACTAAGAGAATATTAATGCTCTAAGTAAGCTACAGAAATTAAGCCTTCAACGCTTTCAATTCCAAAAGATAAAAAACAAACCTTAAAAATACCTACTTTGAAAAACTATATCTCATATTGCAAACACTGTTCTCAGTTTGTTTCTGAAACCAAAAAATAAGGTTTCCGGAACCGTAAGAAGAAAATGGAAAATTAAAATTAGAAATAATTATAATTCGAATAATAATTCGAAAAACTGTTCTCAGATCAAAACTTTTCCCAAGCATATAGTAAAATTTTTCAGATCAGTCTATTCGGCCACGAATGGCAAATTAATAGGTTTTGTTTTTATTAAAAAAAATATGTGAAATAGTATAAGAGAAAAGCATTGATGAAAGTCCAAAAGTCTTTAAATTGAATCGTATAACCTCTTTTTTCCAGGAAATATAATGCATGAATTCAAAATTTTGTTTTAAACAATTGATTAACCTTAATAGAGCATATTGATTAACGAATTTAATTAGGAAGTCAGAGTGCGGACACAAAGAACCTTCACATCGGAAAAGGGTGTACTTCTTGGCTAATGTGAGTAAACTTCAGCCGCCTTAGATTAGGTCCCTGAATAAGAAATAAATGCCTTGGTTTTATTTAGTGAACATACTATATAATATTTTCCTTAGGAGACTTTTGTACCAGATTTACTTTCCTCTCAGTTCTCCGATGCTGAATAGATTGTAAAAGAAGGCACCTTTTGAAGTTATAAACCGAATAGTTAACCCTATTACCTATATTTAGCTTAAATCCTTCACATTTACGTCATTTGATATCTGTTAGTGTTCTCCACAGTTCATCCTGTTTGAAAGTCAACACCACTAAACTTTCTTGCGGTGAAAATGCCGCTCACCTGGCACAAAGGTTTGTCATTTATTCAATTCACTGAGTCAATGCGTTTACGCCTCGTCATAACTACATGGATAGTTACTGTAGCAGCACTTATTTCATCTGCACCATATAAATGCTATATTTCCATACTTGGACCCACACATGAAATGCACGTAGTGGCTTTTATTTGTGTTTGTACTGAGTGTTAGGTTTCCCAGTAGTCAGTAGCGCTCATATGTGTCTGTCTGTCTTTCAGTTGCTGGTGACAAAATCCAATTGCGTCACAATCAATTGAATCTGAAGTTGCAAATGCCAATCTGCCACGTCCACAGTCATCGCTGAGTGCTGACGACACTTATCTGGAAATTGGCGCTTATATGTTTAGATACAATAGTAAAAAAGACCCGCCAACAGGGTTGCCAAGGATATATAATAAAACCTCATACTATTTGCAGTGTACTTATAAACTGATATTCATAATGGTTCAATAAGTAAAGGCACTAGTTGGTAGTAGCGTCTATCTGATGAGGATAGAGTGATTGAGATCAATTAACCCGGCGTGAGTCACTGAGGGTTTAGTTTCTTATGCTCGTCATTAAAATAGGCTCAAAATTCTGTAAGTAATTTTGGCTATGTGTTGCAGCTGATAGACTCTGATTAGCCAGAACTATGGGGCAGTGAAGCCAACTTGTTGAAGCTGGAAACTATAGGGTTTGTCCGCAAAGTAATAGGAAGTAAGAGAATTTATAGAACCAATCGTAACAGTTTTTTAAAATTGTTCAGATTTCTGAACAGTTCTTAACGGCTACAATTGTAAATGAGATATTTTTGTAAATCTGTGTAGAAACAGATATCATATTTTCAAATATTTATATGCATTATCGCTAAGAGAATTTATAGAACCAAAATATAAAAATATAGATATCATATTTCAAATATTTATATGCATTATCGCAAAAATATAAAAATATAGTCATCAATATAAATATGTACAAATACCCATTTCGGGTATTGTTTATGTTACATGGTATAGGGTTGTTTTCAAGTGCACATGCACATTTGTATTCAATTGCCTAAATACATATCTTAAGTCAATATGTTATCTTAAGTAAATATCTTTGTTGTTAATTGTTGAGTGCATACGTATTGCACATAAATGCATACGTGTTCAATATATTTGAACAGGCATATTGATTAGAGACTGCAATATTTAATGCCCTCAATGTAAAGGAACGGAAATGATCCTAAACTATTAAAAGATAAGAAATAGTGTGTATGCCGTTGAGAACACTTATGTTTAAGATATGTGTACATACTTCGGTATGTACAATAGATTAGTATTAAGATTGGTGTATGTACTCTGCATGTGGTGCATACACAAATTAGGATAAGAAATTTTATAAATAAAGGAGCTCTGGGCAACCAGAGCTGAGTACATTTTTAAATCCGAACCAAACGCGTCTCATTTTATTCAAAAATCTTTCAAAATAGGCTCCTTCTGCATCGATGCAGCGCTGCTATGCGATTTCCAAGCATTGAAGGCATCTCGGAAGGCATTCTCCGGAATAGCCTTGAGTGCTGAGGAGCATGCTGCTTGGATACTCTCTGTGGCGAGTGCCACTCGGAAGATTGTCTCTTAGTCTCGGGATTATACTCAGAGATCCATGACTCGTCACCTGTGATAACGTTATTCAAAAATTGGGGGTCCCTTTCACACATGTTTAAATTTTCTTGCCACACTTCCACTCGCCGCGGTTTCTAGTCATCAGTGAGCATTTTTTGAACCATCTTCGCGCATATCCAAGAGCTCCATCACAGCGTCATGAATCACAGATTTTGATAAATTTAACATCTGGGCAATTAAATTAATACTTAGTCGACGGTCTGATTTCAAAACTTTGCGCACACGAGTCACATTGTCGTTGTTTGTGGAAGTCGCAGGTCTCCCAGCACGGTCTTCATCAGCGACCTCTTCCTGGCCCTCCAAGAATACCTGGTGCCACCGAAACAACTTGCTAAAGCAATATTTTCAATGAATGCTTTCACAACATTCATTTTCGTCCGCGGGTAATAAAACAGCACTGCACTTAAAGCCGCATTGCTGTTGAATCAAGGAAAATGTTGATAACGAAAAATCGCAGAAGAGTTCTTCAACCACTTTTCGAGGAATATAATTTCTTTTGTGTACAGAATTCGTGGCTTCGTTAGAATACTGAATACCAGAAGAAAGTCAAGCTTTGATTACGGATTAGTCAGAAAGAAGATCTATTCTTCTAAACGGTTTACCATGCATATATAATATGTATTTACTTAGGCTTGTCGACATCACATCGAAAATGATACGACTTTCGTGAATATATCTTGTCAACTAAACAAGATTTGCATACAACAATTTTATTCCGATTCAGTTTGTATGACGGCTATATGCTCTAGTAGACCAATGTCGGCGATTCCGATAAATAAGCAGATTCTTGAAAATAAATTAATATGTGCAAAATATCCTCTCTATATCTCAAAACTGAGGGACTAGTTTGCGTATGTACATATATACTTGTACAGGCGGACGGACATGACTAAATCGACTCAGCTTGCCACGCTGATTAGTGTCATGAATGTAGGTTTATATTTAAAGTTTCAAAAGGTTTGTTTTAAATATAACTAAGTTTATTTGCAATTACTATAATATCTTGAATTACATTGAAGTATGTCTTACTGGTTTGATGACCATTAACAGACTGATGATATTAAATATGGTCTTATAGGTTTGATGACCGAATAACGACTGTCGTTCCCGTCCAGTTACGCGCTAGCGTCCCTTCGTTATTATCTTCATTTTATATTTTGTGTTCGTCAGGTTTGCAGTGTTGCATATGTTAGTAGTAGGTGTTTAAAAGTTGCGTCCACTTCTAGTTTTCTTGCGTTCGTCTGTCAGTCCCACATTCGGCACTCCTGACTCAGGATTCGACCCGAATTCTGAACTCCTTTCAAGCTTTTGTTTAATGATACTTTTCGACTCGAACAATTTTTTTAATTCAATTAGGTTATAATTTCTCGATTTTTTCTTCGAAATGTTTTGTTTGGCTACGATCTTTCGAACGATTCAATATAATTTCGTCTAATCGTGGTAAATCCGAAAGTCTCATGTCACATCCGGTTAACAATTTGAATGGTGCTATCTTTGTTTTGTACGGTCCAAAGTATTTTCTTTTATTTATTTGGTCCAAATTGAGTACGTTTTTAGCCAATCATTCACTTTATACCGATTTTCTTTGTTTTCGGATTATAATTTCTACGATTTTTTTCTTTGAATAGCCGAAATGTTTTGTTTGGCTATTTGTCGTGCTTCGTTTCGATCTATCTCGAACGATTCTACTTGTTTCCATAATTTCGTCTAATCGTGGTAAACTCCATGTCACATCCGGTCAATGAATGGTGCTAAATGCTGAGATATTGATTATTTGTGCAATAATTTATCAAAGGCGTGCTTTGATAGCATAAATGCTGAACCTCTGTCTGTAATGATTCTTCTTGGATTGCCAAACGTGGTTTCTTGCTTCGTCAATCGATCGATCACTGCATCAGTGCCCGTATCTTTTGTGGGATAAAGCCATACAAATTTCGAAAATGCATCCACAACTACAAGTATATAATTATACTGCTTTTGTGTCGCCGTGAGAGGACCAACATGATCTATATGGAATGCCAACAAAGGCTTATCCTCTTTATCAATAGGTGCTAAAAAGCCATCTTTTTTACCACGAATTTACGACAATGCAGGCAATGCAACTGTTCACAATTTCCGTAACTTTCTTTTCTAGTTGAGGAATGTAAAAATCCTTCTCTAAGCAGTCCTTTGTTTTCTTCACTGAAAAATGTCCTTGACGATGTGCAATCTCAATTATCTCTTTCTCCATCTGTGATGGCACCACAATCAGTTGTAAATCTGGGTCTTTATACAGTATATCATTATGGATGTAAAAATCTTCGTAGCTCTTTTCTTCCAAAATCTTTCGAACCGCTTTTGTCCACATATCTCTCATTTGTGCCTCTTTAAGTCGATGCCTTAATGAATCGTCCATCATTAAACAAGAAATTCTGCTAAGAGCGTCTACATGCCTCATCTGTGTCCCTCGTCTGTGTTCAATCAGGTAATCATATTCCTGAAGATACATAGCCCATCGGGCTACACGTAAAGGTACGTCTCTTTTTTGTAAAGTCATCGTAAAAGCGTTACAGTCAGTAATAATTTTGAACTTTGACCCCAACACATACACGCGCCACTTCTTGAGTGCTTCGACTATAGCTAGTACTTCCAGCTCATACGAATGATATTTCTGTTCTGCAGGTGTTGTTTTGCGGCTCATGAATTGAACTGGATGAAACTGTTGATCTTCGGAGTTCTTTTGAAGAAGAATTGCTCCGTAACCGTACATTGATGGGTCTGTATGAATCTCTGTCGTTGCTTTAGGATTAAATAGCCCAAGAACTGGTGCCTGAATAAGAGCCGTCTTCAGTTGTTTGAACGAAATCAAGTGTTCGTCACCCATTTTAAACTCTGCGTCTTTCTTCAGTAAGTCTGATAAAGGTTTTGCGATTAATGCGAAATTTTTAATAAAACGACGAAAATAAGACATTAAGCCTAAGAATCTCTGTAGTGCCTTTTTAGTCTGTGGTAACGGAAACTTTTCAACGGCTTTTATTTTAACTTCACTCGGTCTAATGGTGCCATTTTCAATAGTATAGCCTAAAAATTCTATCTTCTTCTTAAGGAATTGACATTTTTCCCATTTTATCCTCAGTCCCTTATCAGAAGCTAACTTCAATACTTTTCCTAACTTCTCTAGGGCTTCTTCTTCAGATTTCGCTGGGATTACTAAATCATCCATATATGCGACAACTGTTCCATCTCGAATATAATCTTTTAATATGGCATGAATGTAGCGACAAAAAACAGCGGGTGAATTACATATACCAAAGGGTACATACTGAAATTCATATTGGCCACTATGAGTTACGAATGATGTGTATTTGCGAGAATTCTCCTCTACCGGTACGTGTAAGAAACCATTTGCTAAATCTAACGTAGCGAATATGTTTGCCTCTCTAAGTCTTTCGAGGGCGTCGTCAATTAAGGTCATCGGGAAATTATCCCGTACGATTTTCAAATTTAGTTTACGATAATCGCAACAAAGTCGTTATGTGCCATTTTTCTTTGATACTAGTACAACAGGCGAAGCGTAGTTTGAGCAACTAGGACGTATTATACCTTCATCTAACCACTGTGCGACTTGCTTATCTATGATTTGTTGCTCCTCATAACATACCCTTCGTGGTGGTTGGTAAACTGGAACCTCGTCGGTAAGAATAATTTTCATATTCACCGGAGAACTATCGTCTTTCTTTGGTATATACTGTTTTATCATTTGCTTCACTACCTCTGCTGATTTTTTATTTAAATGAGTTAAATCATAGTCTTGTTCATTTATATCAACGTTAAAACATAAATTTGAAAAAATATTAGTCATCAAATCATCATCGTTTGTTAAATTATCTTTGACTCTCTTTGTATTATTAATCGGCACAGACAACTTTTCTTTAAATTCAACCCCATTTTCACGAACCAACATATCGAAATGTTTCAATATTAAATTACCCAAAATCACTTCGTAACTAATGTCGGTTGTTGCTACTACATGAAACGTCAGGTCAACGATACTCTTATCAATTTCTACTTTAATATCAAAGCTTCCTATCGTTGTTATTTTTGCTGCACCAATACCAAATAACTGCTTTTGTTCCGTTGTTAGCTTTATATATCTGTCCAACTTATTAAATGTGTCGCACCTCATTAAACACAAGTTACAACCAGTATCGATAAGCGCGCTCACTTCTACATTACAAATCCGTATATTTTTAAATTTTAAATTAAATTTTGCAAGTTCGTCAATTGAATTTACACGACTGTGTTCCCGCTCAGTGTTCCCACCTTTTATTACTTTACACTCAAAAGATCTGTGTCCCATCTTCTGGCACTTAAAGCATTTGAATTGCTTCGACGGACAATCTCTAGCTATGTGCGAAGGTTCACCACATTTATAACATCTTTTATCGATTCTTAATGGTAACGAATTCTCCTGTTTTATTTTATCATTTATCTCCGCTTTCTTCAGATTTTCAACTTTTGGTTCCTGCTTGATTTTTTCGTAAACTACTAACTGTTCTTTTAGTTCTGTCACAGTTTTAGCTTGGTAGAGAATAGCTTTACTATACTTAGATCCCGGAATGCCATCTATAAAATACTCCAACAAACTTTCTTCATCCAAGTGAATTGATTTGCCTATCTCCATCAAAGCATATAGGTATTCACGATACGATTCACACGGCTTCTTCTGTCTTTTCCCTAACATCTTATGCACATCGGCTGCTGATAACTTATTTTCGAATTCATTAGTTAGTGCTAATTTTAAAGAATTCCAATCGCGCAACCCGGTTTGACTACCCACATACATTTTTGCAGCACCCCTCAATAACTGTTTCGTATAAACGAATTTTTGTACATCATTCCAATTTACTATTTCTGCATTTTCTTCTATTTGTTCGATCCATTTCTGTATATCAGACATATCTGTTCCATCAAAAGTAGAAAGGCTTTCTTCAATATCTTTAAGCGTGAAATGTGCACAACCTTTAGGTGCAGATGGTTCAGTCCGTTTTTGTATAAAATCACTCTCTTCATTTTCGACATCGTCACCGTCATCAATCAGGCCTAAATGTTGGAGAAGTCTTTCCCTCAGTTCATGTTTCCGTCCACTTACTCCTAGTCCCAGTTCCCTTAGTTTGTCTTTTAAAGTCGTCACTGTCATTTTTAAAATAGCGTCTGCATCCATGTTTACAATATTAAAATATATGTAAATCAACTATATAAAATTCGTATAAAGTAATTTAAAAATATATCTTAGTTTAAGACAGCGTAAGTATTTTTTTTTCAGAATTACATCAAAATTATTTAGTAGGTAAACTGACAATTCGAACAAAATGTATGAATACAGTAAAGTTTAGTTTTCATAAATTACACACAAATGCAAATATTATTAATGAGAATGAATTAGTTCACAGTTTTTGAATTTTCAATTTAAAATACAAATATTTTGGAAATTTACATCAATCGGATATTACACATGTACATTGCATTTTACAAAATTTCATTTCGTTTCTTTCAGTTATGCACATACATTTATTATACAAAAAGATTTTCCAATTAGATTTTGATATTCTTTAACATTCACTTTGTCTCACTTTCTTTGTCTAGCTTAATTTCTACAATGAACTTCTTTACATTAAGCTTCATGTTACACTCTTTGCTTATATCGTCTTTCGGGTTCTTACAAATTTACGTATGCATCTGTTCAACTACTTTACCTTAACTCTCACTTATTAGATTTTTCGTCTTTTCCATCTTTAACTTATCTTCTTCTTCTTCGTTTGCGTTGTGTTACTTTACCTCAACTGCTTCTTATTAGATTTTCCGTATCTTCGTCTTTAACTTATTTTCTTCTTCTTCGTTTGGCTTTGGGTTATTTTACCTCAACTTTTTCTCGTCTCGAATAGTTTTACTT
Source organism: Bactrocera neohumeralis (assembly GCF_024586455.1). Classification (NCBI taxonomy): domain Eukaryota; kingdom Metazoa; phylum Arthropoda; class Insecta; order Diptera; family Tephritidae; genus Bactrocera; species Bactrocera neohumeralis. The sequence goes on along the minus strand of NC_065921.1, from coordinate 61,773,488 downwards.
CTTCAGCTTCTTTTCGTCTTCAAATAGTTTTACTTCTTCAGCGCCTTTTCGTCTTCAAATAGTTTTACTTCTTCAATCTCCTTCTCGTCTTCAAATAGTTTTACTTCTTCAATCTCCTTCTTCAGCGTCTATTCCTTTACCTTCAGCAAAATTTCAAATCACAACGGCTATGCTGTCGCTGCTGTTGCGGCTGACGTAAACTGCTCTGCTGGTGTTTCGGCTAACAATAGCTGCGGCACTCTGCTACATCTGCTGCATTCACATTCGCACTTATAATGCTTGATGCTGCTTCTCATAGAAGTTTCGCGAGCAAGAGAAAAAAAAATGTTCTGTACAGTTGCGCCACTGAACACTTGTTGCTTCTTTTACTATGATCTACCGGTTGATGCCACTAGATCACTTTCATAGAATATTCGCGAAAATGACAATTTTTCTTGTACATTTGCGATCCGCAGATTGACGCCACTGAACACTTGTTGTTTCTTGAACTGTGATCTGTCAGTTGATGCCACTGAATCACTTTTTACTTAAGAAAACGCGTTGTTGGTGCAACACAAATGTTTTCCGGTAGGCTTAAATTTTCACGGCTGAGCCCCCAATGGTAGGTTTATATTTAAAGTTTCAAAAGGTTTGTTTTAAATATAATTAAGTTTATTTGCAATTACTAGAATATCTTGAATTACATTGAAGTATGTCTTACTGGTTTGATGACCATTAACAGACTGATGATATTAAATATGGTCTTATAGGTTTGATGACCGAATAACGACTGTCGTTCTCGTCCAGTTACGCGCTAGCGTCCCTTCGTTATTATCTTCATTTTATATTTTATGTTCGTCAGGTTTGCAGTGTTGCATATGTTAGTAGTAGGTGTTTAAAAGTTGCGTCCACTTCTAGTTTTCTTGCGTTCGTCTGTCAGTCCCACATGAATTCTCCGACATTACAACTTGGTGCAACAAACTTCTTGATAAATTACATATTTATATCTTAGTTAGGGCATATGTACCTACTTATTTTTAATACACTTAACTCTTCTCGAAGGAAGCTTCCGTGGTAGTTTTAAGATTGCCTTCCAGTTTAAGATTGCCTCCATGAAAAATTTCAATCTCTCCGAAATAAGTTATATCAATGGCAACTCGGTTGCTATTTCAATATCTCACTTCCTCTGTCTCGCTTTCCACATTTCTCTCTTTCCTTCTCTTGAATCATTTCTCTACTGATTTATCTGAGCCATTTTTCCCGCCCCGCCTCACCGAGCTTCATCGCATCAGCTGTGTGCTTATAACTGTTATTGGTTTATATTTTATAGTTTTTTACTATTATTATTTATTTAGTTCACACTACGAAAAATATCAACCTAAACTTACCACACATATCCGTGTTGACGCCTCCATCTTGCACCGCTTCAATTCGCTTTATCGATTGGCTTGCGGGATGAGAGAGTGCACTTTGTTGTTTTCTCTAACAACATATTAGTTTGCACTACTTTTGGAGTGTTGATGGAGTTTTAGTTGCCTGTACAGAAGGTTGTTTAAAGGTGTTGCCCTCAAATAGTTCGTAACATGCAACACATGAACTTGACTCAGCAAAACTTGCGGTGACAGCGACCGACGCAATCTCTCAGGTCGACGAGGCAACAGCATAACCGTGTGCATCTTACAAGCAGGTAGCAAGGGTAACGTATTGGCAATGAATCGTATCATCAGTTGACATCAACATGCTTGAAAACACGCTCAGCTTCACAAAGAATTGAGCTGCAAAATTTCGTAAATAAGGATTTATGTGGCAGATGGAAGAGTTAGGTTATGTATGTGAATAATTCTTATTATGATTATGCCAACTGTTCCCCGGAAGTTGTCTGTCATTAAAACCATTCATCATTTAAATATTTGCGAAAGCTGCACAATTCAACATTCGTAAGTCGTTAAGTCCTGAAAATTAGAAAATATATTTAAAATTGGGGAACTGTTCACATCTTAAAAATGTTGCATTCAATATTCGTTAAGTCAAAAAAATAATTGGATTATTTTTCCATATCTAAAAATATACGTGTATTCAATATTCCTTACGTCAAAAAAATTAAAATGTAAAATTTAAATTTGTAAAACTGTTCCCACACAAACGACTTTAGGTAAAAAATTATTCTCAAAACTTAATTTTTACAAGTTATTTTGACTGCCAAAATTTTGTTTTACAAAACTTACGAAAATATCATAAGAGTAACTTTAAACTGTGCTCACTCACTTATTTTGGGGATGTTGGCTTTATTTGCTTTAGTAACTTCGACATTAGAAAACTCAATATGATGAAGACTATTTAAATAATTATTCTAATTCAGCAGCAGTTGTTGAGGGTATGCAATTTAAACTAAATAGCATTTTTACTAACACTTCTCCTAGTTATCGGGTTTGCTTATGGCTTTACCGATAAGATAAAGGTTTTATGTTTGTTAAGCAACTAAAACCAAGGTTATGCGGTTCCTGAGTTTTCTTGCTTGTTTTAAAATAATGAGACATTGTTTGAAACTTTTAATGCTTCGTACTATTTCTATATAATTTTAAGTTTTCTGAAAATAAAATTTAAAGCACAAAATGTTGGTAAAAAAGTAATGACATATGATCATATATACTATGTATGAACACTTATGTTAACGAACGGTAATTTTGATTTACTAATTTGCATACTTTTTATACTCTAGCAACTTGTTGCTACAGAGCATTATAGTTTTGTTCACCTAACGGTTGTACGTATCACCTAAAACTAAACGAGATAGCTAAAGGGTTATATAAGTTAAAAAAACGTTTAGTTACTTTTAATAAAAAAATGTTTTCTGGGAGCTATGCTCCTTTATTGAATTCCGCTTAAGAACTAAAATTTACAATTAATTATACTTAACTCTAGACCTATGTTTGCCGCTGCAACGGGTACGAAGTTTGCTGACGCTGCGCTTCCCACAGGTTGCCACTACACGTGTCGCGCTCTCAGCGCTTTAGTTGTGTCATATTATATTATTTTGTATTATATGATATTAATGCATCATATGATACTTTTTGAATGTATGGGGTGCTAACTAGTCCCCCTTGAAATTTAAACGTCCTCGTTTGAATCTTTAGATGTATTGAAAATTTGGTTGAGTCCTTCTATTGCCGGTTGCGACAGTTTATTGGGTTCATTTTCTTTTTGTTTCATCAGAAGATTCTTCCCGAAAATTAGGGCGATGATTATTAAAATTACGTGATGCTGGTTCCGTATTTGAATCTGTTTGCTGCTTCTAACAGACTTACTTCCTTAGTATTGTTGAAGTTAAGCTGTTTCAGCATCTCCAGCGAGAGGAATTCTTCTATCTTGAGTGGTGCGGATGACGGTTGTAGGATGGCTGGTAGTGGTGTTTATTTTTTGTTCTTTCTTAATGCATCATATGATACTTTTTGAATGATGCTAACTAGTCCCCCTTGAAATTTAAACGTCCTCGTTTGAATCTTTAGATGTATTGAAAATTTGGTTGAGTCCTTCTATTGCCGGTTGCGACAGTTTATTGGGTTCATTTTCTTTTTGTTTCATCAGAAGATTCTTCCCGAAAATTAGGGCGATGATTATTAAAATTACGTGATGCTGGTTCCGTATTTGAATCTGTTTGCTGCTTCTAACAGTTTATTGTTTTTGTTGTTCGAGAGGAATTCTTCTATCTTGAGTGGTATACGGTTGTAGGACTGGTAGTGGTTTACTTTTTCTTTCTTCGCTATAAACTTTTTCCCGTTCATAGCAATGGTTACGTTGGTATACAAAATGATGAAGGAAATGGGAAGGACGTTTAGAAATGTAGATTCGTTGTTTATTAAAATTTCTCCGTTGTATTTATTTAAAAGTAAAATTCCAGGTCCCATTTCCTCTATAGTTGGGATATGCTGGTTGTTGATCTCCGTGCAGTTTGGCCTACGAGTTTTTAAAAGATTAATTATACAAGTATCATTACTTAAATCTACGACATTATTGCTTAAGCATATTTGTAGGGAATTGTATTTCTTACAATAATTTTCTTTTCCATAAATTCCCTTTTCGCAGTTTAAAATTGTATTAAAATTTATTTTATTGATCATTCCGTTATTTTTTACTGCCCTAATATCTAATGTTTTACAATTTTGGTTATCTACGGTTGGGAGGCTTAGAATATAAATTATAATTTTGCCATTAGTTGCAAGTTTTATTTCGGAAAATTCGAGTGCTTCGCCTAAATTTACATATGGAATATTGTCATTGTCTATTACTTCTTTCACAATATCTATTTCTTCATCTGATAACATAAAAGAATTTATTATGTTGGCTTTTGCCCAATGTATTGCGTATGCAATATTTAAAATTTCTTCTTTAATTATTTCTAATTTATATTTTAGCTGTAAAAATGCTTCAATTTCTAAACTTTTTTCATTTTGCATGGTTTTAATTATATTATTTGTAATATTGGTTATTTCGCTAATTTTGCCAATTGTAAGGTTTGTTAATTAATACCTGATTATTGTTATTTTGTAAGACATTATTATTTTATTTGAAATTATTTCGTAGTCTTCATGGCCAGGACTTCCTGCAATCCATTTCCATGCGCTACCCAGGAAATTTATTGATCTTTTTATTTTTTGTTCTACTTTGAGATTGTTAAGTTGGGCTCTTATCTGTGTTATCAAGTGGGATATGAAGCGATAACTACTAGGGTTTTTGCGGATAGTTTCAGTTTTGATAGTCGCTTCTATGTGGTCAAGTGTGTCTGTATATTTTTCTATGTCAATTTCATATATTATCCTAAATGTTCATATTTGTAGTCTAGCGGTTCCCTTTTCTATTGTTATTAATTGGGAGTTTGAGTAGTCGAGGATCTGTACTTCCGCCAGGCATAGCGATAGTAGTATTCTGAAAAAGAAATAGCATACGTATTTAATTACGTATTCTACCTTTGTGAATTATTTGTCCTTTTTCGCTTAACACGTAACTATTTCTATCTTCCTTAACTATTTCCTTACTGTAGGGTTTACCTAACTTGGTTCCTAATCTTCTATTTTTCTTAACAAATATTATTTGTCCTGGTAGATACGATTTTATATCCTTCTTATTCTTATTATGGCATTCGATATCCTTTCTTTGTTTCTCAGATAATTTTTCTAAATTGTTTTGTCTAGTTCTTTCTATGTCCTCGGGGGTAAATGTAACATTTCTATGAAAAAATAGGTCTACTGTTTTTTTAAGTATGTGGAATGAACTGAATGATTATACTCAGATTCTGCTCTTTCTAAAAGTTCTTCAAAATTTCTGTGTCCACCGTTTTCTTTTATGCAACGCATTATTTCGATTAATGTTGCGTGGAACCTTTCCACTTGTCCGTTAGCTTGGCTTTTGTATGGAGGAGTAGTATAAACTTCTATTCCTAATTCGTCTTTCATCATAAATTTTAAAGAAGTTGAGTTTAAAGATGGCGGTGGTATAAAGGTGAAGCTGAACCCTTCGTCTGCGGCGAATCCCTTCAACTCCGTTGCCTGGGCCAGAAACACCTCTTTCAGCTCGCGCAGCTTGCGATCGGCGCCGACGAAGTTGGTTGCGTTGTCGCTGAACATCTTCTGGGGCATTCCTCGGCGACCAATGAACCTTTTTAGGGCGAAAATAAATGAATTAGTTGACAGGTCTGAAACTAATTCTAAATGAACTGCTTTGGAAGTAAAGCAAACGAAATCTGCAATATATGTTTTTACGGGTGGTCGGCCGCGTATTTTTAACGTTGTGTATTTTGGTTTTGCAACTTCGTTAATGAAAACAATGTATGCAGTTTCTTACGGCTTTACTGCAAGCTTCTCGGGCATTAATTAGCCATATGCGTTCTCGAAGAAGCGCAACTAACGCTTTAGCCCCAGCGTGGTGATTTCGAATGTGCAGGAACCGTAAATACGTTATAACGATGTGCGATCTTTTATTTAATAAAAGCGGAAATTTGGCATCGTATGGAAGTGGTGCATTTAATAAGCGACCTCCTACTCGGATTAATTTGAAAGACAGCGACATATCCGAGTACTCATGCAAAAACGGGTTGAGTTTTTGCAAGTTTGCGGGTAGGGTGGTGCCTTTATGCAATTTTTGAATAACATCCGAAAATTCGGAATGTTGGACCACCTGTGGAATTTTTAGAAAGCTCAAGTTTAGCTCTTCTGAAGTCAGATCTTGGCCCCTGGAGGATTTTGGTGGTCGCCTGATCCATCGTAATATATATGCGACCACACGAAGCAATTTTTTATGAGAAGAGAATTTTTCAATGAGGTCCAATATTGAATTTTTCTCAACAGTCGAAATTAATGTAAATGAAGTTTTCTTCTTCTCTAATGCTTCGTCTTCTGGTGAGAGCTGGAAGTGGTTATTAATTGGCCATAATGCAGGGTCTTCTAGGAGGAACTGTGGACCGCCAAACCATATTGAATTATTCAATTCGTCCACGTTGCAACCCCGAGACACTTGATCCGCAGGATTTTGTTTCGTTGGCACATGTCGCCAATGTACTTTGTCAGTCAACTCTTGGATTTCGGACACTCTGTTTGCGACGAAGGTTTGTAGTGAAGATGGATGTGTTTTAATCCAATGTAAGACGATTTCAGAGTCTGTCCAAAATGTAATATTTTCGAAATGTCGACTCAACTGCTACTCTTGACCATAATTTCGAAAGAAGATGTGCTGCCGAGAGCTCAAGACGCGGAAGAGATTTGGTCTTCAGCGAAGCCACTCTAGACTTTTCAGTAAGCAGCATGCATTTAATACCACTAGCAGATTGGCTTCGTATCCATATGCAGCATCCGTACGCCGTTACTGAGGCGTCGGAGAAGCCATGTATTTGGCAGATGGCACTCGACTCAACGTTTACGTAACGAGGAATGCTTATCGATGAGAGCTGCATCAGGTTGGCTTTAAAGTTCTGCCAGCTAGTGTCAAGGCGCAATGGAATCGACTCATCCCAATCTAGTTTATGGATCCAAAGCTCTTGTAATAAGATTTTTG